>NC_081521.1:11967489-12109989 GCF_030273125.1 Centropristis striata
GACATGTCTGCCGTAAAAGGGTAGTACATTTTTAAATCTGACACAAAACTAAAAATGCATCAAAATCAATTTTGTCACTAATCTTTGACATATCCAAGGCTTTGATAAAAACCAATGCCCCAGCCAAAAATTATTTATTATGTGGAAAATAACTACAATTTTGTGTTTTTTTTCATAAAAAACGTAGGTGACATTGTGCAATCAAACTGGCATTTAAAGGGTTAAAATGCCAAAAATGTTTAAACATTTGATACTTTTGAGCAGGATGGAAGTTGTTTAAGAGGTTTATGCAGAAAAAAGTAGAAAAAAATATTAATCTGGAAAGTTTTTACGGCATTTTTTTTGGAAGTGGACATTTTCAGCCCGAAGTGTTTGAAAGGATAGTAAATTTTAAATCTGACACTACACAAAAACTAAAAAATGCATCAAAATCAATTTTGTCACTAACCTTTGACTTATCCAAGGCTGTGATAAAAAACAAAGCCCCAGCCAAAAAGTATTTATTATGTGGAAAATAACTACAATTTTGTGTTTTTTTTCATAAAAAACATCAGTGACATTGTGCAATCAAACTGGCATTTAAAGGGTAAAAATCCTCAAAATCTTTGAATGTTTGGTAGTTTTTAGCAGGGCAGAAGTTGTTTAAGAGGTTTATGCAGAAAAAAGTAGAAAAAAAAATTAATCTGTAAAGTTTTTATAGCGTTTTTTTTTTTTGGAAGTGGAGATTTTCAGCCCGAAGGGTTTGAAAGGATAATACATTTTAAATCTGACACTACACAAAAACTGAAAATGCATCAAAATCAATTTTGTCACTAATCTTTGACATATCCAAGACTGTGATAAAAACCAATGCCCCAGCCCAAACCCTTATAATCTTTGAATGTTTGGTAGTTTTGAGCAGGGCAGAAGTTGTTTAAGAGGTTTATGCAGAAAAAAGTACAAAAAAATATTAATCTGTAAAGTTTTTATAGCGTTTTTTTGGAAGTGGACATTTTCAGCCCAAAGGGTCAAAGAAGGTTGATGGTCTCACTGGAAGGTTACCTGAGCGGGCTGCTCTCTCCAACGCCCTCCCTGCTCTCTGCCATCAGCTCCAACATGACGTTGAAGGAGGCTTTGTCGTTGTAAAAGACGACTACGTCCTCACCGGCATTCGTTAACTGCAGACAGATGACATCGTTACAATCAGCACAAAGAACTCTGAAAACTTTTGTCAAATGGAAGCATCTGGTCCTCACCTCGGTCATGATCATGTCCTGACACTTCTTCACATACTTGCCCTCGGCCTTGATGATGGTGTGGAGGAAGTTGAGGTACTGGACATGGCGGCCGTGCGTGGCCAGGCAGTGGATGAAATGCTGCAGGACGCTCTCTGAGATCTCGCTGCACAGCTGGTAGTTGTTACAGAAGATGTGCTGCACCGTCTCCGCCTCCAGCAGCTACAGACCAGGAGGAAAGTTCAGAATGCAGCAACTATTTTATGCAAAAAAATAAGCTTTGACCAAATGTACACATTTATTGTTAAAGTTTTTACCAGTTCTTGGCAATAATTTGCATGAATCTGTATGGCATGGCATCACCCATTTGTTTTGTGGACTTCAGTTTTAAAGCCTTGAGTTTGGGATTTTGCTAGAGATGACGCCGATCGATCGGCAACTGATCGGATCGGCCCGATATGATAAAAAAATATTTGAATAAAAGCAGCGTACCCCCGGGTTGAGGAAGAGGTTGAGGTTCTTGTGCAGCAGAGCCTGGTTCTCCTGGTTTCCCGTACAGAACTTCTGTAGGAACAGATGAGTGTACCTGATGATCTCCTGCATCTTCACATCGTTCTGCAGACAGAAAGACAGAGGACAGTAGGTGAACGTTCAGAAGGAATCTCTTTGGAAATAGCAGCTCAGTTCGGCAGTTCAGTTAAAACACAAATGAGGATTGACCCTGAGCCTTTCATTTATTTACTGTATGAGAATTCAAGTTCCAAGATTTTAACAGAAACACTTGGATAGATCTAATTATAATCCTATTACTATAGTAATTCTTTTAGTTCTTTAGACCAGTGATTCCCAATCGGGGGGGGCACCAAAGATCCATGGGGGTTCGCGAAGCTCTCTAAATTTTAAGGGGTATAATAAATCTAATGGGTTAAATATATACATCTATACCTATACATTTGAAAAAAGCCAATCTACAAGCTCATAACACATGGCAAGGCTTCATGCAAGTTTGAATGTCTGCTTTTTTCAAAAGTAAGTAATTTAGCATTTAAGTGTCAATTTAACCTCTTAAAACCGAAAGTCCACACAAACTTGGTGTCCCGTTAAAGCAGAAAACTGATTACATGTGTCACATCACTTTGTGGCGAAAACTTGGCGAGCTAGCCCCCAAAGAGGGGGGGGTCTCCAAAGTTTAGCATGGTAAAAACGTGGGTCCCTCAAGAAAAAGGTTGGGAATCACTGATTTGGACTACTGTTTCTTCAGAATGCTACTTCAGTTTGTTATTGATCAGTTAGAACTAGGGCCGGGACTTTAACGCGTTAATTAAGATTAATTAATTACACGAAAATTAGCGCGTTAAAAAAATTGACGCATTTTAATTGCACCGTGGAACGTTTCTCACTGGATGAGTTTCAGGCGGACCGATTATACTGGAGCACCAACTAGCGTTGATGAGTTCAGACAACAACAAACCACAGTGAACATGAAGGAAGAAGCTGATGAGACCTTTGGTTGGCCCCGTGGATGATGGGACATTTAGTTACTAAAAACCAACGGATGGAAGCATCCATAAGAGTATGGTTGTGTTGCTATGCAACAAGGAATTCACATATCACCGCAGCACATCCAGCCTCAAGTATCACCTCAATGCTAAACATATAGCAGCTAGCGTGGACGCTAATGTGGTATTCAACTGTATACTAAAAATCCATGTGAAAAAAAATCACTTCTCACTGTTCTCAGGTCAAATATTTATATGCGATTAAAATGCGATTAATTTCAATTAATTAATTACAAAGCCTCTAATTAATTAGATTAATTTTTTTTTATCGAGTCCCAGCCCTAGTTAGAACCAATCAGTCCGGCTTAGTGATTGTGTTCAATGGAAGCTTTGGCATTTTTTGCAACATGGCAAACGGGCACTTTTGGTGAACTAACACTGATGATGCCAGTTGCCCTTACAGCCCGTTTTGCGGCTGCAGAACTCCCACGCAATACTGGACCAATTTAAAAAAAATGACTGCCCCCTTTAGTTATATACACACAAAAACATGGGGGAATGGGTCCAAGCTGACAAATGCCCCTCAGTTTCCCTTCAATAAGCTTCTATTTTGGAAATAAGCAGTCTCACCTGGTCGTAGGACACCTGCAGCAGGTCCAACATGACTTTATGAGCTCCCATGTTCTTCAACAGCCTCTGCTGCTTCTTCCAAACTCCACTGCTGCACATCTTATTCAACCTCTCCAGGATCTGCAGAGAGCAGACAGGGGACAGATGGAGAAAGGGTTCAAAATGAGAAGAGACCAAAAAATATATTTTATTCTTCTGATTTCTATATTTAACTGGGATTGGCTCCAGCACCCACGACCTGAGTTGGCAAACTGGCAAACAGGCAAACAATAGTACAATTTTCTCTGAAATAAAATATTTTTTAATTGGCAATTCAATTCAGTCAAAGTAAATATGTCTGAGTCTATTGCAATGCTATGTAAAATTCACAAATGATAGAATCTGGCTGTATTATTCATTGGAAGTTGTTCCATACATCACTTACTCTGTGGAAAAATAGAAAATAAATTAATATGAGAGAAAACCAATATACTGTAAAATGAATGTGCAACTCAGGACTAATTAACACATAATGGAACATCTGTAGTGACATACAGAAAAAGTATGGCTCAAAATAAGCTTTAAAATAATTCTGTTAATAAAAATTGCATGTATGATGGTATGGTAGCAATAGACTACCAATAGACAAGATGAATGCATGAGGATTGTTCCAGTGTCCCATTAATCCAGCTCAGAAATATATGGGACAGACAGCCCAATCTTCTAAAAAGTACACAGTCAAGTTAGGGCTGGGCGATATATGGATATAAAAGATATATTGATATATTTTTTAATGTGATATTGAATTAGACCATATCACATATATCGATACAGCTAAAAACATTTTTCTTTCTTTATATATAAATGCTGCCCTTACTAGGGTTTGTCATATTTAGTACTTTAGTAATGTTTGTTTTTCTTTTCTCATATGAATATATAGTCAGTCACATTGGACTGCTATTATATTGAACAACACTACTATATATATATATTTATGTATTTAAAAAGGTACTCCTGTTGTTATACAGTATTTATTTTCACTTATATAAATGGTTTCAATAAAACTACTTGTGACATGTCATATTTGGCTTTGGCTTTGACTGAACATTTGCTCTCATTTTGCGATAAAAATATTGGGATATATATCGTATATTGATATTCAGCCTAAATATATCGGGGTTTGACTTTTGGTCCATATCGCCCAGCCCTAATTCAAGTGACTGCTGATGTGCTTATTAACAAATAATTAAGTTCCATTGTTTGACAATTATATGCTAAAGAAATGGTTAGGTAAAAAACCACTTGATAAGGGTTGGAGAAACATAATTTCTCTGGACTGTTGGACCCTTGAGGAGACAAGTGGTTCAGTGTGAACACCAAAACAAATTCACTGATATAAACTTAACAAGTTCAGACTGTCTGTTTAAATTGAAAGCTTACTGTGATTGATAACTGTGATGATGGATCAGCCACAGGACTACCAGACCTAAAAAGATGGTGAATCTGTGCCATCAAGCAACAGTGTTGAGAGCAATAAAATGGACGAAAAAGAAAACAACTTTTGATTGAAAAATGATTTCCAATGTGGACAGTTTATGTGATTCGCTGGCAAAGCTTGTGATTGAAAACAGACATAATTTGAAAATCATTAAAGAAATGCAAGATCATTTGGACTTCTGGTGATTGGACCCATTGTGGCAACAATTAAACGCCTGGAAGCAAAATTGGAGCAGACAAAAGAAAAGGTGAACAAATTATTAGATTGGCTGAACTTTAAAAATGTGGTAACATTTTAGATTATGGAACACATATTCAATATTAATTAGTTGTTTATTAGCATGCAAATAAGTATCATATTGGCTCTTAATTAGTCATTATTAAGTAGTTATTAATGCCTTGTTCTGCATGGCCTTATTATACAACCAGTAAGACATTAACTAAGAGCTTTCCCTCAATAACCTCAGAATTGTTGCTTATTAGTAGTACGTAAGGAAGTTGTTGTATATGAGTTATGATCTTAATATGCTTTACTTTGTATGGAGCGTCTCTACAATCTACTAATCATCATCCAGTCATCCAAAAGGAGCCACCAGTCACGTCAAAGGTCTGGAGAAGATGGCTATTTGCCGTTTCCATGGTTTCATTCACCGATATGTAGAGATTATAAAGTCCATATAAGGAAAGCATATAAAGATCATAACTCATATACAACAACTTTCTTACTTACTAGTAATAATCAATAATTCTGAGGTTATTGAGGGAAAACTCTTAGTTAATGTCTTACTGGTTGTATAATAAGGCCATGCAGAATAAGGCATTAATAACTATTTAATAATGACTAATTAAGAGCCAATATGATACTTATTTGCATGCTAATAAGCAACTAATTAATGTTGAATATGTGTTCCCTAATATAAAGTGTAACCACAAATGTAATTTACAACAATCAAGGACAGTGGATCGTGTCCTTTATTTCTTACAGTTGTGTTGCTGCAGGAAGGAACTGCTTCAGAGCCAGAATGAATAGGTGGAATGGTGAGACGCCAACAAGTCTTTCAATGTGCACACTATGTGGGCATGCAAGACTGATTTAAAGGTTATAATATGGTTATGGTTAAAAATAAAATTAGAACCTATCAGTTAATTTTCCTGTTTATTTACATTTGAGATGTGATAGATGCTCTTATCCAGCAATAAGGTTAGGGAAATATAATTAAATGAAATCATTCTGAGAAGTGAAAGATACCATTTGTAAAGAGACTAAGACAAGAACACAACACAAAGAACCTCGTTAACAAAAAGAGACATCACAGACTGTGCCGACATTGATTGATTGATTGACAGGTGATCTGTTGAAAGAACACCACAGAAGCACCACAACAGCAATGAATACAATAAAAAACAACAAAACACCCAAACAGATTAACAGTGGACGACAAGTGGATGAGCATTCTCACCTCTTTGACTTTCTGGTAGTTCTCATTGCCCTTCTCCAGCTTCTCCTTCTTGGGCGTTGCGTCCTCAGATGCACCCTGCAGGATGCACAGGGTAAGACAACATATGCAGTTCTCTCTGTGTATGGTACTACATTAAACACACTTGAATCATTAATGCATGTGTGTTACAATTATAAAACACATAAACGTGATTGAAAATTGTTTGTAATTGATGTAAATTAAATTTCTGTGCAAACATGGGCAGATAAAGAACCTGGACCCTCTGGTCTTTACAACAAAACAACTTTGTGGTGTGTTAAGTATTTTTTTTAATGTCTTTTGCATTTTCTCTAATTGACTGGACCTCAGAATCACTGCCATGTTTTCCAATTGTCCAGTCTTTAAGAGCTGTGAAGGCTGGACTGTGTGGAAAACGTCACTTTTCTACATAGCTAGCTACCTTGCAATTTCTATGACAAATGTCCCAAAAAGTGTTAAGTCGTGTGTTTAAGATGTTGCAGCTGGGCATGTTTTAGCCCTCTTACAGAAATACCAACTCTTTCTGAAGATTCATAGTTTCTTAGCTAAATTCACACTACACGACTTTCAAAGTTGTCAGAGCTGTGTACGGTTCAAACCACACAACTTGCTGTCTTGTAAGGGTTTTCACACGACATGACTTACTGGGAACTCTTTCACCAGGAAGAATCCCCAATGAGTATTGACGTTGATGAGCGGGTCCAACTGCAGGAACGTGGGGCGATGCATGGGTTAGGTGGGTTCGAGCTTCATACGGTCCATAGTTCAAGCTTACTAGTAAATATTACAGGTTTGTTTGGACATGTTGTACATTGTATTTAGCAAGTGTTGAACCCAACTAATTACACAATAATTGTATAGCCTGAGAGATAAAAAGTCTGATGTTCCACAGACGGAGCTATCCAGGCTTCATATGAGCTATCTTCCAGAAGAAACCATCAGCCCAGACCAAAAGGAGGTTTGAGCCGATAAAGACCATAAAACTTTTGTCCATTACCAACTTCTTCATAGGGTAGACCCTGATTTGCATGTAGCCTGGGTAAACCAAGACAGTTTGCAAACAGATTTCTTTTTATTACAGGTTCGGCAGGATGGGTCAAAATGTGACAAATCAACGTTCTGACTAAATGATTACTTACAGAAATGTATCTCTGTCCATCTTCCAACTTCTCTTCCTCTCTGTTTTTCGCCCAATCAATAGTCCTGCTCTCAACCCTTGTCTTGTGCTCTCATTGGATGTCACTTCCCAATGCACACTCTGACAGATGCAGCTATTTAGCATGCTAAATAACTTGAATGTATGGGATGAGCACCTTGGCTGGTGCCTTTGAACGGTTCCCACATGGCAATTGTTGCTCATGATAGCAAACACAGAGCCATTGCTGATTTGCCTCTGATCTGGGAGCCAGCTGGACCCTACTGACTAGGTGAAAATAAGGGCTCAAGTCATTGTGTAGTGTGAACTCGGTAAGTTAACTGCTTCACAGAAAACGTTGAGATCGCTGCTCCAAGCAGCTGCTACCACAACTTCTGTGTTGACTAAGATCCCTTGGCAGAACAAATAGATCCCTTACTATTTTTGGTTAGAGTAAAACAAGACAAAACAACCCCCTCTTTCCAAACAGGATTTGACTTGAAACAATCTCAGACTGAATGATGAAGACTACTCATATTGAAATTCAGTTAGGCTAGCGTTTGCTGGCCCATTGCTATCTATGTTGTTGTTTTAGTGGTTCGATATGCAGAATAAATGTGTATCAGATGTGTGACCATGTTAAAATGGTGCTACTAAGACATTTCTGGAGCACTGTGCCATTATTTAAAAGTAGAACGAAACATAAAGAGACAGAGGGAGGCGTGACATGCAAAAAAAAAAAAAAGCCCCAAACCAAATAAACCCAGGACCACATAGTTGCACTTTAGCCATCTGATCAGCAAGCCCCACACCAACGATTAGTACAGTAAGCTGAGAAACCAGGATGCAAAGGTTCAAAAACATTAGTTTTTTGTTTTAGTTTATTGGTTTAGTTTCATGGCTTTGTTCTGATTATCAATTCATCTTCTTCCAAGAAAATAATTATTTTGCTGGTGTAAGTAGTGGCTTTGAGTAGGTTAGTTTGTTAGTGGTTATAGACTGTTAGTTGTTATAAAGTTATTTACAGCAGCCCAGAAAGTCACTCAGCCATCTGGAAATGAAGATCACTTCTATCTGTTATGGACTATTGTAAGTCTTTGGAGTTGGCCAATATTCATGAAGTAACATTGGCCTCAACTGCCTGTATGTCTTTACCGCCATCTCATCTTGCATTATTCCTTGGCAGGAAGAAAAACACTTTCATGTCCAGGCACATGGGTAGGTTTTGCGGAATAAAAACTCCATTAATTGCATGACTTAATAATAATAACCCTCCATAGGTTTTCATCAAGGCGTCAAAACAAAAATAATGACTTCATGTTGATGATGTTTGCCAAAAGTGACATTATTCCTTTTGTTTCTTAAAAAAAAGAGCCAGACACCAATGGGAAAACGGGGCTATAAGTAAGACCACACAATATCGTAAATGTCAAGACTGTTTGACACCTTGGTGTTTGTTTTTACTCCACAACACCCAAGCTGCGCAACATACAGTCATGGAAAAAATTATTAGACCATTGTTTTCTTCAATTTCTTGTTCATTTTAATGCCTGGTACAACTAAAGGTCCATTTTCCATGGTTTTCTTGATAATAACCAAAATCATTATCAAGAAAACCATGGAAAACGTCTAGATATCAGCTCTTGAATTAAACTCTAAGCTATTTTTGTTGTAATCATTATAAATGGACAAGAAATTGAAGAAAACAAGGGTGGTGTAATATTCTTTTCTATGACTGTATATTTTACCCACATCTTTTACATCTCTAACAGTTATTTAACTTTTTTACTTCTTCAATATTAATTATGAAAATAATGATGAAAATAGTATGTTTTTTGCTCCCCACCTCTCCTTTTTCCTTCTTGTCCTTCTTGTCTTTCTTCCCATCACCACCACCAGAGTTCTTCTTCTCCACCCACAGTTCAGATTTCTCCACTAGCGTTCGGAGACGATCCAGATCTGCTTTGATTAGCTTGTAGTTTTCCACATCCTGAGACGAGATCAACAACTGGACCTGCAGAGGAACAAAAAACATGTTGGACGTTTAACACTAGTACCGTGTGGACAGTAGGCTGGACTATCCAGATATGAAGGAGTTTTGCACTGAACACGACTTGAACCCTGGACCATCAGATTAAAAGTCTGACAATATACCCTGGCTTCATCTGAGCTGTCTTCTGTAGGGAACCATCATTGGAGTTCTAAATGGAGGTTTGAGCCAATGAAGACAATATAACGTTGGTCCTTTACCAATTTCCTTCTGGCCTGAAGGAGGGTAGAACAAGAATTACATGTGGCCTGGGAAAACCAAGATGGGTTGCAAGCAGATTTCCGATTTGGCAAAAAAAAAAACCCACATTTGTTGCGAAGTGTAAATTACAATGTCCAATTAAATAGGGTGTGAAGGTCTCTGCCATTTAGATAGGGAAAAATAGTTGGCAAACATTCCACTAGCCTTACTTCCTGGGGTTGGTCTGACAGGCTAGGGATTCTCCTGTCAGGATGTCAGGATCACCTGCCTGAACCCTGAACCCTCAGATTGAAAGTCTGAAGCTCTACTGACTGAGCTACCCAGGCTTTGCTTGAGTTCTCCTCTGGAGGAGGCTATCGGCCAGAGACCAAATGGAGGTTTGACTAGTTGTTGTTTTTCCAGGGAAACTCATAATCAACTCGTAATTTCCATAGCCTTCAAACTTTATCATGAATAATCATCATACACAGAGTTTTGTCAGATGTCACACCAGTTGCCAGATTGTCTATGAAACACAAGATACAGAGAACATCTACATACTACATACAATTACAACCCATTTGTCTTTGCAACCTGGCATCCCACAACCTGGTTCAAGGGGCGTTTGTGCAACTGCGCTCTGGCGGACAAGCAAATTTATGTAAACTTTATTAGAAGCTGGCCCACATTTCCCATCATGACTAGAGTGGGACTGAGTTGGTCAAGATTGTTGCTTTTTGATGGTTTAATAAGCATCTTTTTTATACTGGCTTTTACTTTGAACCAATAGCGAGGTGCTTCATACATTTCTTGACTGCAGGTAGCTCATCAAACCCTTTCTTCCCACTTTTGCTTTCAATAGATGGTGTGGCAGATGGTTGGAAGAATTACATGAGGCAACATCTCAGCTCCCAGTAGAACAAAAACATATTGGCCCTCATTTATCAAACGAGCGTAGAAACGAGCGCAGATCTGACCGTATTTTTCACACCGTGAGAATGATCGGCTGTTGATAAATGTGGCGGCTCGAAACAAGTGTCATTTAAATACCACGCCCTAATATAGAAGAAGGAGACACTGGCGCTCTGGTTTCCGAGCAGGGTAATAGTAAAAAGCACAAGACAACAACATTTAATATCCTCGGCTAGTATTCTGTTTAAAGAATTTCACGTTCCGAGTTGTATTTATTTAAAATTATGTTTTAATGATAAATGATGTAGTCTAAACATGTTTTGCTTTGTCATCATTAAAAATCAAAACACCACAAGGTTTTATCAGCTCCAGGCATCGATACAATAGTCTAAGATCAATTCTCAGACTCAGACGTGTGGACTTCAATCCTGACTCAATCCTGCGTACACGAGCTGAGAGCAGACTGAGATCTGATCGTACCCTCCGCTCACGTCCAGATTGATAAATGCTGAGCCTTGAGTTGAAATGATCGTACGCTCACTTTCTGACGTACACTCGTTTGATAAATGAGGGCCATTGTATTTTGGGTTATGCTTAATGGTAATGTGTTCACCTGTTTGAAGGTGTGTAGCACTTCCTGCCTCTGGCTGAAGTGTCTGAAGAGCAGCTGCAGGGCTCCAGACACCAGAGGAGGGTAGTCATGCATAGTGAGGTGGATCAGCACCCGCAGGAACATACGACCACCTTCATCATCCACCTCCAGGATACTGTTCCCCTTTCTGTATATAGACACAAACAAACAATATATAATATCTATATAATCTGCCCCTAAATGTCCAAAAAAATACCCCTAAAATTGTCCAATATTGTGACATACCCGACTCCAAACATTGCTTCGGCCTGCTCTCCGATATGCTGCAGGTTGATGGTGGCTGAGAGGGTTCAAACACACAAAAGATAATTGAACAACTGGACTGAAGTTAATTTGGTTCAAGATTGTTCACCTTTACACGTAGGTAACTTTGAGAATAAAAAAACAGGAAGCATGTTCACTTTGAAGGGTTTATGTTAACAAACATGGTATGGACACAGTTTATTTATTTATTTAGAAAACATAGAAACATTGGCAGCTGCAAAAGCAGTGTCTGATATACCGTACGTGAATATAGCCAGAGCTGCTGATGAGAATTGATATGTATTTATATATGTATATATATGTATATATATATATATATAGATATATATATATATATATATATACATATATACATATACACTACCGGTCAAAAGTTTTAGAACACCCCAATTTTTCCAGTTTTTTATTGAAATTAAAGCAGTTCAAGTCAAATGAACAGCTTGAAAGGGTACAAAGGTAAGTGGTGAACTGCCAGAGGTAAATAAAAAAGGTAAGGTTAACCAAAACTGAAAAATAATGTACATTTCAGAATTATTTAATTCTTTTCATGTCTTTGTAAGTCATTTTGTGTCTTTTTTTTGTCATTTTGTGTCTTTTTTTGGTCATTTTGTGTCTTTTTTTAGTCTTTTAGTCCAACATAAAATGTGATTTTGAATCTTTTTTTTACTTTCAAAACACTATCATGCTCAATCAAGAATTTTAAATGTTGCAAATGTGCATTAATTTCAGAGTACACTGAGACATTAAACTGCATAATTTTCAATTAAATTCTGGAAAAGTTGGTGTGTTCTAAAACTTTTGACCAGTAGTGTACATATCATAATCAAAACAAAACATATAATAATCAAAAACAAGAACAACCATCCACGACATAAACATGCAAACAGACAAATGAAACAAATAAGCAGAATGCTGAACATTTAAAGTGTTTAAATTCAAGTAAAACCCCCAAAACGTTGGGTTGGAATCAGGGTTGTATACAAACACTGACTAGTTGGTTTCATGATTACAATTATGGCCTATTCATTCCTGCAAATGAACCTTAAAACGCCTAAAAGAAACATATCAAAGACATACCCAAAGTAAATTCAAAGCTGTTCTTGAATAGTTTGGAGTAAAACTGTGGTTTTGGTCACAGTTGAAAGGTTACACACTGGAGTTTATTCAAGCGTCAGAATAACTGTAAGTGCTACTGTTATTGAGTGATGGAAGTTGAAACACACTGAAAAATATGTTTTTTTTAATTGTCTGCCTGCATATTTTGGTTAATACAGGCCTGCAGATCATTATAGCTGGGACTTATGGGCTGGAAAACACAAAGTATAAAATATTACCTACTCCCAGTTCAAATTTGATGAAGATATCTAAAAAAAAAAAGACTTTTACACAGGTTTTTTTGAATTATTATAATAATGATTATGATCATGTTTATGTATTTATGGAGACTCCAATAGCATCCTTGGTAACCATGGTGACATACCAAATGTCCATAAATTTTGAATCCTCCAACTTACAGTTATCATTCTGGGCCCTAATGAAAGATAACATTTTGAGGAATCATATCCCATATTATCCAAATTTACTGTCAGCATTAGTGACACAGAGTTACTGTTGAAAAAAACATTTTTGTGCACGTTTTCCACTTTGAAACTAAACTTGGTGCATAAAATGCTTGAGAAGGTTGATTTCCTCGTTAGCAATTTAAATCCCACCCCTTAAAGCTGTATATCGTTGTGTTTGGAATTGTATTGGCTATATGAAACGCCAGTCATCAGCTCGCCGGGCTGTGATTGGTTCATCCTATAGCTGACCAAAGGTGGGCGGGTACCTTCTCTCAACAAGGACCTCGTTGGCTATTGTAGGTTGTGGGTTGGATATAGAAGTTCCTAATAGGTCAAATGAGGTGTCAATTAAAAGGTCAGAGTTCAGTTGCCATTTTGAGTCTTTAAGTTGTAACAGAGAATGAGCGGCAAATTAGATATATCTGCAGAATTTTTGAAAAGACGAAACAACAGTATGTGGGTAGTTATGTAAATATAATTGTGTTTTGGACCAAAAAGTCGACTAGATTGGATAAACTGGACCTCTGCCAATGCAAAGTGACAGTTTTTGAAGGAATATTACTGATTACTGGATTACTATGGTAAATTGCATCATTTTTGTAATGTAATTGGTCTGCCAAAGTCTTCGATAAATGTGGCTGTTTTGGTTGTATCTTAAAATGTGGGTTAGAATCACAAGAATTTTAGCTTTTCAATGATATGCAGCATGAATATCCACTCAAGCACAGTAGTTGTGTATATAAAGTATCTAGTGTACCATAACTGTGTAATAACCCATTAGCGTTCCTATGTCCCACAGGAGGGACATAGGAACTTGAGTTTTTCTAGAATCTACCTGTCGTCTCCATGGTGACTGGGGCTTCTGGAAGCATTGGGAGACAAAACACACCTTTACCAACTCTGCAGGTTGTGTGTTTCAGATCATACACATACCCTTTTAAAAAATGCCAGATTTATATTCTGGAAAAGGGTAAGTCAAAAGTATTATACCTATATTCAGTCAGGTAGTGTTTTCATTTGATACACATATTTTAGAGCCAGGAGTGCAGCACATCCAGCAACAAATTGATCTACCTACTTTTTATATTTGGAGTTAAAAACATAAACTGTAATAAAAGTTGAAAGACTAAAACAGAAGAGTGTTTTTCTCTGTGTGTACCTGCATGCTCCATATTAGTGGTGGCGTCAGCATCAGCCATGGGATAAACGTCCACAAACTCCTTCTTAAACACCGACAGCAGGAAGGAGATGCGGTAGTCGAGTCGGACATTCAGGATGAACTGATGAAGAGCAGAGTGAGGTCAAGTTAGAGCAGGAAGCGTTCTCACTGGAGTGTTACGTTAATACCTTCATAGTATCAGCCTGTGTGTTCATGTCTGTCGAGTTTAGTTTGATATGATTATCGTACAGTCAGTGGCCACTTTATTAGGTACACCTATACTAGGGTTGTCAAAAGTATCGATACTCAAAAAAGTATTGATACTAAAATGTTGTATCCAGATACGATACTCATTTTCAAAAGTATCGATACCCCCCCCCGTCCCCCCTCCCGACGCTGCGTCTTTCTCTCTCTCTGCCTGCACACACACACACACACACACACACACACACACACACACACACAGCAGCAGGCCCCTCCCCCTCACCGTGACGTGCACAAGCAGTACTTCAAACTTGGTGAAACATCTAAAGGACCGAAACCCTGGCCTTTACAGTGAATTTCCACAGGTTAGTGTCTTTCGTTTCAAACTGACCTATTACTGATGTTATCGTGGCCGGAGGCCCACATTAATGTTGGCCGTGTTATTATTAGCCATTAGCCGCAGCTAGCAATTAAAGGCTGACGTCACGTTAATGATTATAAACAACGTAAATAAAAAAATCAGGCACGTAGTATGCCCATATTACGTTAATTGACACAGTGTCAGTATACATAAGCATAGAGTTAATAAGTTTACATAAATGTTGGTGACTGAAAAGTGTTATTTTCTCTCTTGAAGTCCCAGAATGAAGCAGAGAAAAGTCGACCTGCAGCCAAACAGCAACACACACAGCGACTCTACCTCTTTTTTATCAAGCTTTCCTAATATTGTGCACAGCATACAGCCTCAAAATATTGTTCTAATTGTTATTGTTTATTGTATTTATTTATTTTTTGCATTACCTCAGACCTGAAGCTTGTTATCATAGTTGCAGTTTCTTTTTGCACAACTGTTTTTTATTATAAATATTTAACCTGTGGTTCCGTTAATTTTTAACATGTTGCATTTTTCTTGTTAATAAAAATATTTTGGGGTCTTTGTTTTTATCCTGGTGGTATTGAAAATGGTATCGAGTATCGAATATAGTATTGAGTTGAAAATTTTAGTATCGCGACAACCCAAACCTATACAATCAAATTTTGAAGTCAACATCAACTCTAAAGCATACCCTGCTTCATCACCTATTTTACTATAAATGGGACCACCATTTACAAAATGAACATCATGCTGTATGAATAGGACACGGAACTAACCATTGAGGCCATACACTTATGAAGAAAATGCTACTGAGGTAATAAATTAAGCGAGAAGTACGGTAATTTTCTCATAGACTTCTATACAATCTGACTTCTTCTTGCAGCCAGTGGAGTTGTCCCCGCTGGTCATTAGACTGATGCAGGATTAGCTTCCCTTTTTGGATTCGGAGGTTGCCGTTGGGATATTAGTTACCTGTAATATTTCCAGTATCTTCAGCTTGGTGTCCATTACCGTCAAGTCCATTTTATCAATACTATCTTTACTGCCTCTCTGTCCGTCAAGTACAGCCCCCAGCCCTGCCCCTCTGGCTCCTGAACCTCCAAATATGGATTGCTTCCTGTTGAGGACCATGGTGGACATGATCTGACCCATCCCGTGTATGGAGCGCTTCACATTCTTCCCTACAGAAAGGGAAGAAAACGTTCTGCGTTATCATTTGAAATCCTTTCATCACAGAATAAAACATTGAACTGTCGTCATACAACATAAGCCCTATCTTTGCAAGGCCAAGAAACATTCCCCTCTGACTTTTAGGAAACCCAGGGGCTTAGGAAGTCAGCTTTAGGTAGCTTCACATCAGTTCACAGCAATTCACTTCAATTATTTGACTATTACAAGCTATTGTGTGACCTTAATGAGGTGATAATGTACAGGTACATAGTCCAGGTATTTGATTATGGTCACAGATCTTACAACAAAAAAAGACCTGAAAGCAGTAGTCTAAAAATAAGCTTGTATAGCATGGGCAGATTCCAAAACTCCTTTTTCTCTTCTACATAACATCCTTGAGACAAATAGATGCAGTATATGAGACCCATAAAATCTCTCATATGAAGTCAGTTCATTTGTTTGAGAAAATGTTCATCTTTTAATAATAACTGCTTAAAAAAACGGAACAAATCAGTTTTTACAGTTATTACACGATTATCAACATCATGGAAAAAGAGGACTGTGTTTGTTAGCTTAGTTGAACAATAACCAGAGCAGAGAGTACCTGATCCATCATCATGGAATAAGAGCCCAGCATATCCAGGATTGGGTCTACAGTCAATGATGCCAAGCAGGGTTCTGGTGAGTCGAAGCAACTCAAAGAAACTGTAGAAACCAAAGTAGATCAAATGTCTGGCCAAACTCACCACCTGGGGGAAGAGAAGAAAACAGGAAGGGATCACAGCAAAAAGGGGAATGTAGGAAGTGGTTAAATGATACAGAAAGTGGATGAGTAGGGACAGACCTCGTATGTGAGTTTGTTTTTCTCCTCGTTGTGGAATGGCAGCTCGTCATTCAAGACGTTGTTGAGATATTCTTCCATGAATGCCATTGTGTTTGAGAAGCGGTTCTTCTTGTTGTCTCTGCTGTCATCCATGTTGGAGTCATAACTGAGATTAAAAAACATTAGAACATGTAAACAACAATAAGAAGGGATGAAGGGTTGGGCCAAGAAAGACCACACAACTTCTGTCCATTAACAACTGCTTCTGGCCTGTAGGACCATTGTCTCTGACTTGCATGTAGCTTTGGAAAACAAAGACGGGTTGCAAGCAGATTTCTGATTTGCCCAGTACAGACACAAATTTGTGGCTTATTGTAAATGATAATGTCTTACAAAAAAAGGGCATCATGGTCACTGCCATTGAGGTATGACTTTTCTTCCAGCATTGCAACAGAAACTGCCAGCTCACTCCCTGGGGTTGGCCTGGCATGCTGTGGATTATTTTATCTGGGTTGGCTGGACATTCCCAATTGATCTTTAACAAAGTTCTGAGCACTACAGACAGATCAAGCAATAATCCTGCCGCCTGAACAGGGACTTGAACCCTGGACCCTCAGATTAAAAGTCTGATGCTCTACCGACTGAGCTATCCAGGCTTCGTTTGAGCCTCTCTCTGAAGAAAACGATGGCCCGGAGTCCAAATGAAGGGTTGGGCCAAGAAAGACCACACAACTTTTGTCCAATAACAACTGCTTCTGGCCTGGAGGACTATTGTCTCTGACTTGCATGTAGCTTTGGAAAACAAAGACTGGTTGCAGATTTCTCATTTGGCCGATACAGACACATATTTGTGGCTAAGTGTAAGTGATAATGTCTTACAAAAAACAGGGCATCATGGTCACTGTCTCTTGAGGTGTGACTGAAGACACACTTCAGAAGATGTGACAATTCCCCATATATCACATGAACACATTGCTGCAGTATTAAAATCTACCTACTCTTTGATGGTGATGGAAGTGGGGATCTCAGTCCACAGGCGGGCAAACTTTACAGGTGTCACCAGCTCCTGAGGGTCTCTGTCTACGTGGGCATGGAGCATGAGTCGACAAAAGGAAGCCCGGAGGTCAAAGGGCAGCGTCTCGTCCATCATGCACAGGAAGATGAGCTCCACGTCCAGCTGCTTGGAGATCTCGTCTATGGCCAGATACTGACGGTCCAGACACATCCGGGCAAAGAGTTTCAGCTGGTACCTTAGGGTGTCCACAGAGACAGACAGGCTCTATCAGCTTTGTTTTTTTAGTGACAATATAATGAAAGTCAATGGTATGATTTGTATTAAATGTTTCATGGAAGACCCCTATGTGTGTTTTTACCTGTAGTATGTGAGGACGTTCTCATCGTGAGCATTGCCTTGTCTCGCCTCCTGAGCCAGCTGTCTGATGCCCTTCTCCTGTCTCTCATTGGTCTTGTCTGTCCACACTAGCCACACCTGCAGGAGACAAAACCAGAGGACCAAAGAAAAAAATCTAAATCTGCAGCAATGTAACATTTTTAAAATCTCTGCCTGCGGTCAACTCTCAGTGAATGGGAAGGCAAATTAAGCTTGGACCCCCATCACGCCCCCTATCTAGACAGTCTATAACCTAGCCTTTTGGACCAAAGCAGTTCCAGGGCCAGTTCTTTACTTTTTGTATGCCAAAGAACTGGCTCTCGGCCAGGAAAACTGGTTCCAGAGCGGCACCAACTCTTTGCTGGTTTTGAACCAGGAACCAACAAGTCAGGGTCTCTGGGGGAGGTCATCTGACCAACAAGACCAACTAAAACATGTATCATGTATCATCTCACACATATCATTGATTTGTTTAACTGCAATGTGATTGATACGGGCTAGGCTAACTTTAGCGGGCTGGCGTTAGCTTACAACCAAGTCCAACGTTAATACCTTACGTCCAATGTTAATAAGAACGTAATCGCCGTCCATAACGATCAAAAAGAGCAGCACAAATGTGTTGTACCAGTGGTGCTTTTTTGTTATTATACTTGTTGAGCGAGTCGAGATGTACACGGAAATATACAATGAAGTAATGAGGGGCTCTCTTGCCTGTGGAAAAGCAAATAGGTTCTGAGACAGTTGACAAGTTGAACCAACTGTGAACCAGCTCAGGAAAAGAAATAGGTTCGCATTGGTGGAAAAGCGGTATAAGAGGCTGCAGCAGGCTCCATTTTCAAGCTACACCTCTTGTGCTACAAAGCAACATGCAGCTGGAAAAGAATCCCTCTGGGGTTGTAGTATCCGTCACTGCAACCAAAATAAATAAATAAACAAAGATGCAGGCAGATTTACCTCATCCTCGTCTCCGTAATCATCCATTCCCATGTATTCTCCCTGACCGCCACCAGGGGCTGTATCTCTTGGGACCCGACGTCTGGATGAAAGAAAACCGAAATCAAGACATTAGTCGCATCACTTAGAGAATAAGAATAGTGTAAACCTCATTAAACAACAGAAAATTGTACCTCAAAACAAAAGAGCTGTTTAAAAAGCATAACAAAAAGATTAGAACACAGCCAACCACTGATTTACCACTTGTTTTTAAAGCCTCATTTGTACTAGATTTATTTCTCTTGTGTGTGCTGATTTTAACATTTCCTGCCCCTTGACTGTGATTTTAATCTTTATCCCAGGAATATATTAAAGGCACAATTACCTCTTTTTTTCTGTGAACTGGACCTTCTATAAGTTAAATCCTTTCTGGTGTGGTGTGGCGTCCTTGAATTTTGAAGTGGATCTTTGAGATTTTCTCCACAGGAAAAGTTACTACTACCTACCACTTTTATCAGCTCAGTTGATTTGACTTTTGTATGAAATTGGAGGAAATCAAATAAGCTATTGCTAATCTGATGGGAATCATTAAATTCAGAAAAAAAATGAAAGCAATCAGAAGCACCCTGTTAAAAGCTCATCAAATTCTGAAATGCTCAAATCAAGTGGTCGGTTAGTTACTGATGTTTGCTTTTTATTCCATATTTGTTTACATTCACTCAAAAAGTCTTGATTAAAAATGCAGTGCACCTATGGAGTAACAACTATCATTGGATTAATTTGATTCTCAAGGCAACTTCTGCAACATCTTTTTTCTATGATTTCAAAGTAAAGGTATTGTGTTGACTCTGAGAAGTGTGATTTTTTTTTAACTTAAATTCATCTCACACTGTATTTCTTTTTTTTTTTTAATTTCAGAATTTTTTTTTTGGGCATTTTACATGCTTTATTGAAAGCGAGAGACAGATAGAAAGGGGGTGACAGAGGGGAGAACATGCGGTAAAGGGAGCTCAGGCCGGATTCGAACCCAGCTCCACCGCAGCAAGGACTGTAGCCTCTATACATGGGGCGCCTGTGTAACCCACTACGCTACAGACCACCCTCAAACTGTATTTCTGCATCTTTTTTTAACTCTCCCCTCTTTGGGAGGCTTTTATAGTTCATGTTTGTCTTCGTCCAGCTAAATGTCCATCTATCTTTAAAGCAAGAAGCATCAGTGTGTGTGTGTGTGTGTGTGTGTGTGTGTGTGTCTGTCTAGGGCATATCTCTCTGACCGTTAGTCAGACTGACCTAAGTTTCATATGTGGCTTCCACATGGCACGAAGGTGTGCATCCCCAATTTTGAAGATTTTTTTATTCATTTTTCAAAATATCATTATTTACGTAGGACGTGTTGCGGCATTGCACTGTTTCTGATCGGACACCTTTTAGGGGAGCTCCGCCCCCTTTTAGGGGAGCTCCGCCCCATTGTGTGACAGGCCTACACCTGGTCAGTAACACAATTCACTCTGGATTTACACCCTGACTCATCTCATCTGGAAGTCTATTTAGCCTACCTATCTTTAGGAGTTTTAAAGTGCGCTACAAGGTTCGATTTTCCAATAATATTCTAATAGTTTCCAGCGAATATCAATGATCAATGTGTATGTGCTGGATGGTGTGGTACCTTATGAAAAGTCAGTGTTTTATGGAGGTGCAGACGTAGTGTGGCATGTAATGTACAAATACATACTTCCTACGGGCACTGCACTAACATCTATAACAGAATATATCTTGTACTTTGACCGTGGTTAAAATGCTTTTCAGAACAATGACTTAAAGAAAAGCATAGTGAATATTTAATTCCCTACTTACTCAGTCTTGATGAGGATGTCCTGGTTTTTGGGGTCCAGCACACATTTACAGATGAGCTCCTGAGTGACGGGGATGGCCACGTTGTTGGAAACACACAAGTCTGACAGGTAGTCCAGAAACCTGGGCAAACACACACACATTGTGAGAATAATAAACTAGGGCTGGGCGATATATATCGATATAAAAGATATATCGGTATATTTTTAAATGTAATATTGAATTAGACCATATCGCATATATCGATATAGTTAAAAACATTTTCTTTCTTTATATATAAATGCTGCCCTTTGTCATATTTAGTTATTTTGTAATGTTTGTTTTTCTTTTCTCATATGAATATATATATATATATATATATATATATATATATATATATATATATATATATATATATATATATATATTTAAAAAGGTTCTCCTGTTGTTATACAGTATTTATGTTCACTTAAATAAATGGTTTCAATAAAACTACTTGTGACATGTCATATTTGGCTTTGACTTTGACTGAACATTTGCTCTCATTTTGCGATAAAAATATTGGGATATATATCATATATCGATATTCAGCCAAAATATATCGGGGTTTGACTTTTGGTCCATATCGCCCAGCCCTAATACTGACCGCCTTGCCCCCCCCCCCACCTCACCCCTCCATGTGTACCTGGGCTCTCGGTTTTTGCGGACCAGGCTGACGAAGGTCTCCACCTCGGTCTTGGTGATGTGTTTCTCCAGCAGTTTGCGGTTGTTGTGCAGCAGGGCGGTGATGGTGTCCTCAGCCAGGATGTCATAACCAATCTGACTCTGCATCACACCGAACTGCTTTGCTATGTGCTCCTGGAGGGGGGAGGAGGGGGACGGGAGTCAGAGAGTGGGGGGAGATAACAGGTGAACAGGGAAATCAATTGATTTTTTTGTTTTGCAACTAAAAACTGAAGAAAATAATAAGTCAACTAAATCTCAAAAGTTTTTTTCTCGTGGGACAAACCCCAGTCTCCTGTGTGGAAGCCCTGTATTTGACCCATTCATCCTCCACAACCTCCTCCCTGCATGAACCTTGTCTTTATACTACGATTACTAATACTACTATCAGAAAGTCATTATCTCGATGTGCTCATGCCTTCAAGGGTGTAGTGGGGAGCAGTATATCTTAATGGGCCTTCATGTGACATAGGAAGGTGAGCCAAATTTAAATTACATGTTGAATCCCATGTTTTCTGACCTAGGCAGCCCAAAAAATTGACTGAGTTTTAAATGAGCTTTAAATGTGACTGCCAGAATTCAGTTTTTTCTAAGATTAAGATTAAGATTAATTACTTTATTAATCCCACAATGGGGAAATTCAACCTTCACCTCTGCATTTAACCCATCCTTTTTTACACACAAGTGAATACACCATGCAAGGAGCAACTACTAACAAACAACAAAAAGTGAGCTTTTTAATAACATGTCCCCTTTAAGTGTGACTGCCAGAATTCATTTTTTTCTACTAACAAACAACAAACAGTAGAAAACAGTATTGTCTGCATAGAATGATAAAAATAATTGGGTATGTTTTCCCAAAGTTTAAATACATATGAAAAGATGAATGGTCCTAGTAATCAACCCTGGGGTACACCGTTTGATACATGAAATCTAACTGAACACACTGAGTTGGATTTGATAGCATCCTCCTCCTCACCTGGTTTTTGCGGTAGTCCTCCTGGGAGTGACGGAGGACTCTGTAGCAGAGTCTGAACATGTACTGATATGGAGAGTTCTTCTGGTCCGCCAACTCCTCAAGACGCAGCAGAGGACCCTCTTCACCCCGGTCCTTAAAGGGCGCCTTCAGGATGCCAAAGATCTGAACACATAATCAGATTTTAAGTATCAAATATTTCCTAATTCTGCTTCATGGCTTGCTTTTAAATACCAGAGGAACTTTTGTATCATACCTGTTTGAGGATATTCTGTTCTCTCATCAGTTTCTGTCTCTCTCGGTTAGCTTTGGTCATTGCTACATCCAGGACCGCCTGGCCGCTGTTGATGACATCAGCCACGAAGAAAACAACGTCCTCCAGCAGCTTGATTGCAAACCTGAAACATTTTCAATTTTAGATTAAACACAGAGAAAACCAACATTGAGCAGCTTGTAGTTTCCCATTGTTTATGACATTTTATTCAAACTGCCATGGTTTCGTACCGGCGGTCGTTCTGGCTGATAAAGCCCTGGCTGAACTGGTCCACCACGGTGCTCAGCATGGCGCTGGCGTCGTTAGCAAAGTCCAGATCTCTGATCTCCATCACAGGGACGGAGACGATGGCGAACGCCTCCTTGTCCTCTTTAGTGGGACACGTTCCCAACTACATGAGGATGTACATTAATACAAGCATGATATAGCATTATATATGGATAGACAAAACACAGCTCATATGTCCCCTACAAAAAAGGCTTTTTTTTTTCTTATTTAATCATTTTCATACTACACTGAAATAAGAACCAACTTAATTGAATTGTTTCATTTGGTAACACCTAAATCAATTAAGTTCTTTCAAATTAATTTAATAAGTTAGATTAACACAAATGATTTTAAATTAATTTGAAAGAACTTAAATCATTTAGGTGTTACCAAATGAAACAATTCAATTAAGTTGGTTCAACTGTTTTCTTTTTTCAGTGTATCTTAACCCAGGCTTCGTACACTTTAGCAGTGGCCAAATTCAAGCATTTTTCCACGACTTTCATGGTCAATTTTCAAGCTTTTCCAGTATCTTACACCTGTTGTAAGTTGCATGTTTTAGATGAGTACTTACATACTAAAAGGAGGAGATTTCACTCAACCATACCAACAGTGATGGTATTACACTTTTAGGAGGAACGGTCTTAATTTCAGATAGGCTACTCAATATTTTTTACATTGAACATGTGATTATCTATAGTCTATAGATGGATATAGTCAGACTGCAAGAGAAATACAGGAAGAATTTCAAGCATTTACGAGCACTTTATCTAAAATCCAAGCACTTTTTAAACCTTGAAAATACAACATTTAAATTCAAGCATTTTCAAGGATTTCAAACACCCGTACGAACCCTGTTAACCTTCTCTTTGATTATTTTGATTTTTATTTATGTTAAAATTCAAAATTACCTCAAAGGAATGAAATATACGATTCATTAGTGAAAAACTGCAAATAACTCCTACAGCATATCCGAACTATTTCTGATATGTTTGTGCCAAAGACAAAATTAAAAACAGGAGAAAATTGGTTAAAGCAGCAAGTTCTCTAAAATCGCTCGTACAAGCGACTTAAGATGTTCAAGATGGACTTAAGAATGTTTTTTTGTAAACGATAATTACATTACCAATATTTTTGTTAAATATAAAGGTAAACTGTTCACACTGTTTTCTACAGAGGCTAAACGTATTTTTTGTAGTTACGGGATTTTGTTTTTTTTCTCTTTCATTTAAAAAAAAGTTCAAAAAGTATCAATTTAAAATTGAGTCATGCTGCATTGCACAATTATTTACAGATGAAACATTATTTTATTTCTATTGGAAATCGTTTAACCTGTTTTATACTGATCCAGTCTTTTGGGTGTATTATCTATACATTACCATGCAATACGATTTTATAATTCTTAACATTAATTTAACTGTATATGAGTAGGACTACAATAAAATAAATACAACATAAACTTTTTTTGTTTAACAAAAGACGCCAAAGTTCTCAAATGTTAAATGGAGATGAATCTGATCAAAAATATATGTCATAAATCTTCCAGCTTTTACACAACAGTCATTCAGAGTATGATACTCACTGCTATTGACCAGAACTGAAACAAACTGACAGATTAAGCAGCCAATCAAATCAATTATTGGAAGAGAGGACTTCCTACTGTTTTGGCAACTGTTTGGATCAGTGATGAACATTTCAGGTACAAAAATATTGTTTATGGTTGTACCTTCTCAGTGTTGTTTTAGCTGCATTAACTGAACTGTCATGTTTTTCAATACATATATTGATTTTTTTGTTAATCCTGTCTGAAGTTGAGACAAACTCACCATCAGTCTGATGGGTCTCTCCTCGTCGATGTCGATGGGGACGTTGGTGCTCTGGATCCAGGTGTTGGTGCACAGATGTCTCAGCCGTACATACGAGTTTCTGGAAGAAAGCGAGAACACCCTCTTTTAAAATCTGCTTTATTTAACCCATTTAAGGCGGGAAAGCATTATCGCATTTCTACCATTAAAACCGGGAGCGATGTTGTGTTATTCTACCATTAAGGCCGGGAAAGCGGATACGTCGTTTTGTAGTATTTGTAGTTTTTTCCACCTATTTTCAGTCTCTTGGCCAATAAAATGCATCAGAATACATGTGGGAGTGTCGCAATGCAACATGGGACTTTTCCAGAACTTTGAAATCATGACGTCCTGCACAAATGTTTCATATGAAATATTTTATTCACATTAAAAAACAAACTTCCTGTGCTTCTTTGTAGTCTTTTAATTAGGGCCAGGACTTTAACGCTTTAATTAAATTAAGTTAAAAAAACTTGACGCATTTTAATCGCACTTATTTTTGCACCACGGAACGTTTCTCACTGGATGAGTTTCAGTCGGACCGATTATACTGGAGCACCAACTAGCGTTGATGAGTTCAGACAACAACAAACCACAGTGAACATGAAGGAAGAAGCTGATGAGACCTTTGGTTGGCCCCGTGGATGATGGGACATTTAGTTACTAAAAACCAACGGATGGAAGCGTCTTTTTTTATTTTATTTTAAATGGTACACTTTATGTTGAACTACGTATTATGTTGTTGGTGCAACTGGCACTTTATGTTGAACTTTTTATTATTTTGGCCAAGGTTATTGAGAGGGTTGGACTGAAATTAATTTGATTTTTTTAAACCAGCTGTTGGTAAATCAACAAAGTCTGTTATGGCCTCTGAAGCAACAGAGAGATGTTTTCTAATAGTCAGGGTTTCCAATGTTCTGAATGTACTTGAAAGTATTGTGTTTTACTTTAAAAAAAAGTATTATAGTTTACAGAAGGTCTACCTACCTATAGGCTACCTGAATTTATGAAATGTACTATATTTCTAAATATGCTATTGCTACACTTAATGGCAAAAATTGCACTGGTCTGTTGGACTTGAACAAAAATAAACAATATTTTTGTTGCTTAAGCTTATGTATTCAGTCATTATTCAATGGTATACAAAAAATCCATGTGAAAAAAATTACTTCTCACTGTTCTCAGGTCAAATATTTATATGCGATTAAAATGCGATTAATTTCGATTAATTAATTACAAAGCCTCTAATTAATTAGATTTAATTTTTTTAATCGAGTCCCGGCCCTACTTTTAATGTGAAACACCTGCAGGAAGTAAAAGGTGCCGCAGTGACCGCCATGTTTTCTTACCGTGGTACGAAGGAGTCGGTCTTCTGCAGCGTGGTCGGGTCCAGCTCGAACAGCGAGGCGATGTCGTTCCCGTGTGCCACCGCCACCAGCTTGTACTTGATCCGTTCGCCATGGGAACGCTTGTTGCTACGACTAACGTCCAGCTAGAGAGAGGTCAGGGGTCAACGGGTTAAAGCACATGAAATTGGCTACTCTTTAACTTAAACACTGAAGAATTGTCACTAATATAGTACTTTTGAACTTTTAAACTTCTTACATCGGTCGGACTCACCGAGGCTGCCGGCTCTGCGTTGTCGCCTTTATAACCCGGGTTCTCCTACAACAATAACAATAACAACAACAATAACAATTAGGTTCACACTTCTGCATCTATTGCAAGAAAAAAAAAACGTCTTCGATTTTTTCGAATAATACAAACAACGACAACACACTCTAAATAATAACTTCTTCTTTTTTAACTAACTTTAAAATTAACCTTTTTTTAAATAATAACTTTTTTCTTTTTTTAGAAATCAGAACTAAAGAGACAACCTACAAAATGAAAGCGAAGCAAACAATATTGTCCTTTAAATAAACTCACTTTTACATGTTTCCTGCAAAGAAATTTGTTTCCCAGAGCTTCTGGTGAAAAATTATACATGAAAGTGTCAAAATTTAGCGTCTCTCTGCGAAAGAAGCTTAAAATAAACACACTTCCATTAAATTGCAAAATGTGAATATTACTCATCGAAGTGATTAAAGTAAAACTAATATAAGTCAGAATAATTTAAATCAGCATTAAAATGAGGAAGTATATCCTTCTATGTAAATGTGCTTCACAAAGAAACCTTTCGCTTCAAATTTAAATTGTGTATGAAAACACCTTAAATTTGAAATTATAAAATAAGTAACATAACCCAATATGGTGTCTTAAAAAAAATTTAACAGGAATCTACATTGAATGAAAAACCACTAATACGATTTTAATGAATTTGACATTTTTATCTGTCTTAACTGTAAATTTCTATATCTGTCAAACAGAAACAAAACTTCCTCCACAGACGCTCAGTTTACATTAAGTCTATTGTTTTTGAGTAAAAATTGTAAATGATGTTGGTCATCATTAAAGTCAAAGCATTTAGTCAATTGACCCTCAATGATTCATCTTCTATTTTTAAGCAAAAATGCCAAAATATAAAATAAAATAATGAATATATGTGAATATTTGCTTGTCTTGGTCATCTATAAGAAGATTAATTGGTAGTAATAATAATTGTTATTTAAGCCTGTCATCTAATTTAAAAAAAAGTATATTGAACTACAAAAAATATTTTATATGTTTTTTATTTTATTAAAATGTGGAATGTATGTTGAATTTATTTGCTTAATAAAAATATATATAACAAATAAAAAAGTGACAGCCCAACTGATATTATAATAAAATTAAAACAAAATAAAGTCCACAGGTATTCAGTTTAACTTTGGATCCATGTTTTAGGGTAAATTATTTTGGTTGAGATTGAATTTCACTTGAGTTTTGGTGTCTTTAAAAAAGAAAAAGTAATGTGGATTAAAACACAGAACTAGTATTTAAAGATGAATAATTTATTAATCCATTCATCTGTCCCTCCCCCAGGTGTTGCCATGGTTACCTCAGCAGCCAGGTAGTTTCCAGTGGCGAGGTGTTTGAAGCGATAGAGACTGTTCCAGTGTCCCGCCCCCCCACGGCACGGGTCATGATGGACAACCTGACAGACCAATCAGCACACAGAGAGAGTTTAATACAATTTTAAAGGAAACTGTGTGTGTGTGTGTGTGTGTGTGTGTGTGTTTGTACTTCCTACATAGTGAGGACATTTTTGCAAGGTGAGGACATTTTGGCTGGTCCTCACTTCTTTAAAGGCTTTTTTGAGATTTCAGACTTTTTTAAGGGTTAAAGGTTAAATGATAATGATAATTAACTGAAATTGTATTGTGTGGTTACAAAACTAACTTAAATTATAGTGAAAATGTCCTTCATTTTTGTCTTTGTCAACTTTTTTCATACATAATGAAGATGGATAAGACAAAGGAAATAAAGGCAAAATTTACTGTGACCTCTTTTAATCTCTCACCCAACAAATACCCCATTACAAAAAACTAAAACTAATAAAAACTAAACTAAAACTAGCAACCTCACTTAAAAAATAATTAAAACTAACTGAATTTGAAAACAAAAATTCACAACCAAATTAAAACTAAAACTAATGAGAAATTCAAAACTATTATAACCTTACTAGGGAATCCACTATTCCAATGAGGGTCCTCACAAAGATAGAAGTACAAGAATGTGTGTGTGTGTGTACCTCGATCTCCCACAGGGCGTTGGAGCTGGTGGCAGAGGTTGCAGACTGCCTCAGCGTGGTCCGGAGGAAGACGTGCAGTTTGCTCTTGTACTCGTCGCAGGTCAGAAACTTTTCCTGCTCAGCGTGAAACAAACGCACTACGTCGCCCTGAGAGGGAGAGAGAGAGAGAGAGAGAGAGAGAGAGAGAGAGAGAGAGAGGGAGAGAGAGAGAGAGAGGGAGAGAGGGAGAGAGAGAGAGAGAGAGAGAGAGAGAGAGAGAGAGAGAGAGGAAGTCAGAGAGCCGTTACAGGACACGCTGCAGCGTTTACAGTTTCTCATAGACTCATATTACAGGTGCTGCTCCTTGGAAAACAGTTTCGTAATCCTCCTTTTGGGATGTTTTTATTATGTTGAATGTTTCCATAAAAAGTGAGCAGGATGATGTGTCAGCAGCTTCAGTTTGCAGTGAACTCATGAATGTACAGACAAGTACAGTACCTCACACACTCCCCCACCCGCAACCTCAGATCTACAGACTCCAACCTGACCCCCAACCCTCTGGACCTCCTCCCTACTCACATCCACATACAGACTCACTCCGCGCCTTCAAAAATCACCTCAAACCACCTTTTCAAAATTGAACTCATAATCTCTCATCTCTGTTTAGTTTTAGTTTTTTTCTTCATTTTGTGTTTGTGTGTCTCAATTCTGTTATGTTAAGCGACTTTGAGTACCTTTTAAAAGAGCTATAAAAATCAAATGTACTATTATTATATTATTACTGCATTACTGTGAAACTGAAGAAAACTTAAAAACACGAAGATTCTCAGTGAAGTTCTGCAGTTATAAGAAATGTCTTTTTCTATGATTTCTAAAATGTAAAGTTTACACTGCGTGACCTGCTGTAGAAAGTACTTTAAAACAAGTGTGTGCTGTAGTAGTGTGTACTGTGTGTACTGCAGTAGTGTGTACTGTGTGTACTGTGTGTACTGCAGTAGTGTGTACTGTGTGTACTGTGCGTACTGCAGTAGTGTGTACTGTGCGTACTGCAGTAGTGTGTACTGTGTGTACTGCAGTAGTGTGCACTGTGTGTACTGTGTGTACTGCAGTAGTGTGCACTGTGTGTACTGCAGTAGTGTGTACTGTGTGTACTGCAGTAGTGTGTACTGTGCGTACTGCAGTAGTGTGTACTGTGTGTACTGCAGTAGTGTGTACTGTGTGTATTGCAGTAGTGTGTACTGTGTGTACTGCAGTAGTGTGTACTGTGTACTGTGCGTACTGCAGTAGTGTGTACTGTGTGTACTGCAGTAGTGTGTACTGTGTGTACTGCAGTAGTGTGCACTGTGTGTACTGTGTGTACTGCAGTAGTGTGCACTGTGTGTACTGCAGTAGTGTGTACTGTGTGTACTGCAGTAGTGTGTACTGTGCATACTGCAGTAGTGTGTACTGTGCATACTGCAGTAGTGTGTACTGTGCGTACTGCAGTAGTGTGTACTGTGTGTACTGTGTGTACTGCAGTAGTGTGTACTGTGTGTACTGTGTGTACTGTGTGTACTGCAGTAGTTTGTACTGGGTGTACTGTGTGTACTGTGTGTACTGTAGTAGTGTGTACTGTGTGTACTGTGTGTACTGCAGTAGTGTGTACTGTGTGTACTCACTCCTTTGAGGACTTCCTCTCTGTGGTCACTGAACATCATGAACAGGTTGATCTTCCAGCTGGTGTTGCAGTTCACAGAGTTCACCTACAGGGGGAGACAGAGTACTCATCCTGATCAGTATCAGTACTTTATCCAGTACTACTCAGCGTACTCTGTTTGTGTGTGTGTGTGTGTGTGTGTGTGTGTGTGTCTCACCTCCTTGCAGCCTGGGTGGTCGGTCAGTTCGTAGTTAGAGGCGTGGAGCGGCTGACCAGCGTTCACTGGGTTCAGGATCACTTTGTCTCCCACCACCACCTGCAGCAGGCAGCACATACACACTCATACTACTGAAACAAATACTACTGCGAGTACTACTACTGCTGCTACTGCATGTACTACTGCTGATAATATCTCTGCAGATCTGGAAGGATCAATACAAAAGTAATGAAGCAGTTTATTATTATATTTATTACTAACACTATGTTTACTGCTGCTGATACTGCAGCAAACCTAGATTTTAGTACCACCACTACTACCAGCTACTGTGATACTGCCTGTATTGCTTCATTTCGGAGCCTCATTTTTGTGTATTTCTCATTTATTTGAAGGACTACTACTATATATTAAATATGTTTAATGTATTCTGCCCTACAAAGTATAACTGCAGTAACTACGCAAGGGGTAAAACTGAGAAAAACTGCTTTACGTTTTTTAACGTTTTTTAACTGGCCAGCCAAACAGGTTATAGGTAGGAAAGTGATATAACACTTATTTCTACATGTATTGAGGATGTAATTTTTATGCTGAAAAATCATGATGATTTATTTGACCTTTGACCCCAAAAAATGTAGTTACTGCACTCTGGTTTTGCTGTAAAAGGTTCTAATAGTAATGCACAAACAGAGTGCAGCAACTACAATGTTGTTGTCTTCTTTCAGCTTTTATATTTTGTTTTCAGTGAATCAACATTTTCAAATTGAGTTTGTTATGAATGTATTAAAAAGTGTCTCTATTCAAAGATTTGTGTATTTTAGACTTAATATTGTAAAGTAATGTTATATTTTAGTCTTAATATAATTTTATCTCACTTTTTTTCACTTAATCACTATCTAGATAATACTTTCCCTGTCAAATAAACATATAATTTCTACTATTCTTGTCTTCACTATTCAACACGATGAAGAAATACATGGCTGCACTGCTTTTGTTTTATGTTTAAATGCATATATATATATATATATATATATATATCCAAATCAGACCGTGGTAAGTGCAATTACTGCTGTCTGCTTTGGTTTTGAGTTGGATGTTGTAGTTACTGCAATTTTTATATAATTATTTCTCTGAATTAAAGCAAAATTGAAATCTATTCTTTGTGACAAGGTAAAACAGACCTAAAGGAGTGCATTTTCATTTATAACTCAATTTCGACCAATAATGTGTTTACTGCAGTTAGGCTCTGTAGGGCAGTATTGGATTAAAGCTTTTTATGATTATGATCGTGACCATTATTGATTTTATCAGTAATAGCATGAGTAGTAGTATTCATAATAATCATATTCTTTTTATTAGTCATTGTGGTAATCATCATTATAATACTGATTTTACTATTATTACATAGAGGAAAGATAACTGTAAATATCTGTCTACGAGAGTGAAGTTTGCCCTGAAGGTGGCGCTGCAGGACAGATCAGAATTGAATTGAAATCCTGATGATTGATCCTCTGAGGACCCTGAATAGATCAGAGTGTGGTACAATATGTACAGATGTGCAGTACTGTGTGTATTTGTGGTACACTGTGTGCAGTACTGTGTGTACTCACGTTGTCCCCGTTGGCACGTAGCTTCCAGAACGGCTGGATGAAGAGCCACGAGCCTTCGTTCCCCGTCCCGTCCAGTGTGACCCGCATGGCGTTCTTCTCCAGCAGCGCCGGCAGACGCTTGTTCACCGTCAGGTATTTATTACTCTTCATGTGGAGCAGCTGTACACAGAGCAAACATGATTATTATTTCACTGCATGTTGCATAAAAATACTAGCCTGGATATACCCATACTGCCTTGCTTGCTCGAATTTCATTTCGAACCTCCAGGCAGTCTGGAAACCAGAGAGGTTTCTTAGCCCTGTTTTAGGGATCCAATCACAGAACGGGGAGGGACGGCAAGACGATGACACGTACTACTCGACAGATGGAAGCTTGTAGTTTTGTAGTTTTCTTACGGATCCAACATGGCTGCAGCAGACGCCTGTTTCACCACGAAAAAGGATGTTTTAGCCTTGCTTCCGACAGGATTTGGGAAAAGTCTAATCTACTTATCTACCAACTAGCGCCGCTACTAGCCCGCTACCGTAACGCCGGTGATCTCGCTACGAGCCGGGGGACAGCGGAGCCGCCGAGAGACCTGCAGCAGCTTGTTTATTGCCCATAAAATTAGTGGATGTGTGTGGCTGAGTGTGAACATGCTGCAGAAAAACGTTGCAGAAGCAGAATTGAGCATTTTAGTCTCAAAGTAGAGATGGTCTAGTCTGGCTATGTAAGCATCAATTTCTGTCTCTCTACATACGTCATCTGGTATAACTGATCTGATTGGCTAAGAGCTACCTACAGACGCTTTTGATAGACATTCTAAGCGACCAATAAACGGCTCTGGAGGATCGTAAACCACACCTCCTCTACGGAGAAATGAACGGCTGGTTTCCAGACTAATCTCATTTGTTGTGTTGTGTTAGCCAGGCTATAAAAATACAGCAAAAGTGTGAGGATTTACTGTATGTCCATCCAATACTATCCTATCACAGATATATTAGTATCTTTTCTGATATACGCCAATATTAATTTTTTTTTACTGAATATAAAACTCAGGAAACAAAGCTTGGGTTGATTTAGAAATGGTGTCGTAAAGCTTTTTTAAGTTTAAGGGTCAGCCTGAAACCGAACACACACTGATGTTGATTTTGCTATTTATTTGATCTTAATTCCACAGAGACAATAGTGACTTAAAAACTACAGATCAATGCACAAAATCAATAAAAATGAGAAAAATGTAGTATTTTTTAAGAAAATACAAACAAATTAAAGACAAGAAACACATAACAGCTATAATAACAAGAAATAAACTGCAATAAAAGACTAAAAACTTGATAAAATATAGCTGCAGCTGTTTTAGTACAAAATTCCCCGTTTTTCTTATTTTCCTATTATCATAGAAACACAGAAGGATTGTGGCTTTAGTCCAACTCTATTAAAAGTGAGTTAGGAAGTGATATTTGAATGCACAGAATGAACAAGCGGAACGATTAAAGCATATAGAAACCTGTTTTAAGGTCACAGTGTTATTAAGAAACAGGTTGCTGGTTTTATGTGAGCTGATGACAAATATTAAATAATGTTTAAACATGTGAAAGGTAAACTTCAGCTGTCATCTGCAGTTTAATGGATAACTACACACCATACTGTCCACACCTTCAACACACACACACACACACACACGCACAGACACACACACACACACACACACACACACACACACACTCACTCACACACACTGGGTGTGGTTGCCGCTCAGTGAAACTGTGTCAGATTGTTAAGATAAAGATTCCTGCAGAAGTAAGGTGTGTGTGTGTGTGTGTGTTCTTGTTCTTCCTACATAGTGAGGACCAGAACACGTTTTTAACCAACAGAGTGAGGACATTTTTGCAAAGTGAGGACATTTTGCCGGTCCTCACTTCTTTAAAGGTTTTTTTGATATTTCAGACTTTGTTTTAAGGGTTAAAGGTTACATGATAATGATATTTAACTGAAACTGTATTGTGTGGTTACAAAACTAACTAAAATTATAGTGAAAATGTCCTTCGTTTTCGTCTTTGTCAACTTTTTTCAGACATAATCAAGATGGATAAGACAAAGGAAATAAAGGCAAAATTTACTGTGACCTCTTTTAATCTCCCACCCAACAAATACCCCATTACAAAAAACTAAAACTAATAAAAACTAAACTAAAACTAGCAAACTCAGTCTAAAAACTAATTAAAACTAACTGAATTTGAAAACGAAAATTGGCAACGAAAATTAAAACCAAAACTAATGAAAACTCCTAAACTATTATAACCTTGCCAGGGAATTTACTATTCCAATGAGGGCCCTCATGAAGATAGAAAAACAAGAAAGTGTGTGTGTGTGTGTGTGTGTGTGTGTTATGATGACAGATCTTCAGCTCTGAATTCCAGGTCAATATTGACACTAACAGATAGCAAATATGTCGATACACAGAGACAGAGACAGTGTTTCTGTGTGTGTGTGTGTGTGTGTGTGTGTGTGTGTGTGTGTGTGTGTGTGTCTCAGACAGTCTCCTTTGGGGGGGTTTGAGTCACCTGGTTGTTATGGCAGCACGTGTGGCTCCGTCAATACAAACAGCCCACAGTGAACACCTGAAGTACATTTCCTTGAGTACTGTACTTAAGTACTTGTACTCTAGTAGAATATTTAAGTTTTATGCAACTTTATACTTCTACTCCATTACATCTCAGAGGTGAATATTGTATTCTTTACTACACTACATTTGTCTGATAGCTTTAGTCATTCTGTGTTACAGATTTAACCACACAAAATTATATAAAGTGTTTAAAATCAGATCCATTTCAACCAGCTGTAACAATAAAGCACTGTTTATATGTTTAGTAATAATTCATATAATTTTATTTACAGACCTATTGGTATCTAATGGTTTCCATGTTTATGTTGTAGTATAACATTAAATATTAAACTTTTTTTTTTACACAACATAATACAGAAAACCATCGTTATGTAGAGTTTGGAAATTATGTGAGCTATTTTATTTTATTTCCATTTAATCTTTATTTGGTCAGCAATTAATTGGAACTGGACTATTACTATTATACTAGTATTAATAATAACTGTATTATTTTTATTAGTAGTAGTTGTGGTAGTCATCGTTATGTTACTTTTATTTATTTTTTTAAAGCAAAATTGTATATAAAAAAGTTTAAGGGCATCTGTAAAGAAGGCTTTTTCCTGTGTATAAGCAAAATATTAAATATTATTATATATAAACTTTTTTTACACAACATATAATATGGAAACGATTCATTCATTATTTATTTTATTTCTATTAATTCTTTATTTAAATGGTCAGTAACTGATACTGGGAATACAGTACTAATGATTATTTATTTATTTCTCTTCTTTTTATTAGTTTCTGATTTATGTACATTAGGCAATACATAAACAGATAGACAGATAGATAGTTAGATAGATAGATAGATAGATAGATAGATAGATAGACAGATAGATAGATAGATAGATAGATAGATAGATAGATAGATAGATAGATAGATAGATAGATAGATAGATAGATAGATAGATAGATACATAAATAAAGCCTTCACACACTTCCTGCTGCTGCTGAGAGGCTTAAACTAGGCAAACACATGTTGGCCTTTAGTGTGAAGCCGTCACAGTAAACACAATGTGCTCGTCCCTGAACTTAACGCTGACAGCATTCATCAAAAATGTTGCTCCGAATAGGCGTTGCTGTCAGGGGACGAGTCTGCACACCTCCAGCTGCTTTTACTGTTGGAAACTGTCTGATCTGATCTGATCTGAGCATGAAATCAGATGGACACAAGTTCCTTCTGCATGGAAAGACACATCCTCAGTTTTTATCTTGAGTGTAAAATGTGAACTCATTTAATGAATATATAGGGTTAGGTCAAAGGAATAAAACTGGAGGAAAATAACAGAAAGAACTTGATTCTTTTGGTTGTTCAAGAGAATTGACGATTTACTGCATAAAACACCTAGAGCAGGCAGACAAAGCAAAGTGAAAACTTGCTTCATGTTCAGTTCAGGATGAATTATGAAGGAGTCAATGGTTCAAGTCCAATTCTGATAACTACTTTACAAACATATGTGACATGTAGTGCTTATTCATGGAGGTCTGCAGGATGTCTACACTCTCAATCAGTTGGGACTCTTCAGATGTGAGTTATGTCAACCAGGCTTTTAGGTTTCAGGTACCAACCCACAAAACCCTACTTCTCCCCAACTAAATGGCAGAGACCCATAGCCACAAATATGTGTCTCCTTTGACCAAATCAGAAATCTGCTTGCAACCCTTCTGGGTTTTCCAGGCTACTTGCAAATTTAGGGTCAACTTTCCTCCGGAACAGAAGGAGTTGGTAAATGTTGTATTGACTTGAACCTGCATTTGGACTTTAGGCAATAGTTTCTCGACAGAGGACCTGCAGGAAGCCTGGATAGCTCAGTCGGTAGAGCATCAGACTTTTAATCTGAGGGTCCATGGTTCAAGTCCCTGTTCAGGTGACAAGACTATTGTGCGATCTGTCTGTAGTGCTCAGAATTTTATTGAAGATTAACTGGTAATAACAGAATCCAGACCATGACAGACCAACTCCAGGGAACATGGTGGCAGTTTCTGATGCAATGCTGGCTGAAATATTAGACTTCAATGGCAGAGACCATAAGTCCTACTTTCTTGTAAAACATGATCATTTACACTTAACCACAAATATGTGTCTGTATTGGGCAAATCAGATCTCTGCTTGCAACCTGTCTTGGTTTGCCCAAGTCAGAGTCCAACAGGCGAGAAGGAGTTGTTCATGGACAATAGTTGTGTGGTCTTTCTTGGCCCAACCCTTCATTTGGACTCCAGGCGATCGTTTCCTCAAGAGAGGAACTCAAGCGAAGCCTGGATAGCTCAGTCGGTAGAGCATCAGACTTTTAATCTGAGGGTCCAGGGTTCAAGTCCCTGTTCAGGCGGTAGTTTATTGAGCAACAGTTTGAAGCCCTCATTCATGGAGGTCCACAGTCTTCTTGGGAACATAACGATTTGTGCCTTAGCACTTTCCAACTTCTCCAGATCTATGCTATGTCAACAAGTCTTTAAGGCACTAGGACACTCTCTAGGCTACATGCAAATTAGAGTCTACCTTCCTCTAGATTACTACAGGAGGAACTGGTAGACTTTTATAGGGTGTAATCAGCTTCAGATAGCTCAGTTGGAAGATCTTTTGACGTTCAATCTTCGGGTCTGGATTCTTCCATGATGAGTTGTGCAATAGACAAGTCCTCAGCACTTCCTGGAATGTGCCTGTTACATCCACAAGTGACGAGCTGTCACTTACACTTAGGTATGTGACATATGTGGCTCTTTTTGCCAGATCAGAAATTTCATTCCATTTGGATTCCAAGCGATCATTCCTCCGAGAGCAAATCCAATACAGCCTGGGTAGCTCAGTCGGTAGAGAAAAAGGCTTTTAATCTGAGGGTCCAGGTTTCAAGTCCCTGTTCAAGTTTATTGATTTATTGTTTATTGTATCCTTTGGATCCCCATTAGTCTTCATAGAGATTAAGACTATTCTTCCTGGAGTCCACATTAAATCAAACAATTATTACACAATTACAGCATTCACACTGATAATAACATGAAGTCATTCATCCTAACATGATTATAATGTATACTAACATGATTATGATATATATGAAGTAGTATAAGACATGATTATAAAAAGAGTTACATGATTATAGAAGAGTATACGAGGTAAGCATAAATTACATGATGTTCAGTGCAGATGTATTAACATACTTGAGTTCAACTTAACATGATTTCCTATTTTCATAGACTATTGCAGCATAAAATTATGACGAAACACTGCTTCTCTCAGTTTCAGTTTAAAACTCGACGCTCCACTGGTTGTGATCAAGTGTGGGTGTTTCCTGAGGCCTGTCTAGTACTATAACTATGTTTCACATTTGTCGGCTGAAGTTGTAAGAATAAAGAAACAGGTTTATGTGAGATATAAGTCTTTCTCAAGAACATTATAAGACTATAAGCCAGTCTCTCCTCCACCAGCATTCATGTGAGTCTCTTGTGCATACTCCTAACACTTTCTCTAAAAGAGCACTGCAGAGCGAGGTGTGCTGCCCTGTTTTGAGTGAGCTGCAGTTTAAAAAGGTCTTTGCTTGAGACACTGGACCAAACTGTTGGACAGTAATTCAGATGAGACAGAACTAAGGAATTAATTAATAGTTTAACAGTTGATTCATTCAGCAGGTAGGTAATTCTTCTGATGTTAGAGATATTGTAACTCATTTTGGACACTATATTATTGATATGATTCAACCAAGATAAAGTTTCATCCACTGTTACTCCCAACAGTTTGGCTTCTGTGACCTGTTCTATAGCACTGCCTTGGATAGAAACACACAGTTTGGGTTCAGACCTCATTACATGATTAGAGCCAATAACCATACATTTAGTTTTCAAGACATTCAGCTTTAGCTTATTCTCCAAAACCCACTCTGAAGCTAGCATTAATTCATGTTGCAGTAACTTTTCCACAGATGTAATGTTTTCTGCAGAGACATGCAATGTCGTGTCATCAGCGTAAATTACAGCATGTGCACGCTTTAATGCATATGGCATGTCATTGACAAAGATGGAGTATAGTAGCGGCCCAAGGCTGCTCCCCTGTGGAACCCCACTATTCAGCCTGATACCCTGATTGTCTGTAGTGCTCAATATGGCCATCATTCATGGTGATCTGCAGGAGCACACAGACTCATTGGCCAGTGTGGACATGTGTGTTTAGTCCACAAATCTTTAGGGGCCCATATATTAGGACACTCTCATTTATATTAAGCCACATATACACATAGCAACACATGTTTGTACTTGTGTGTAACTTACCTGCATGACAGTTCCGTATTTGACAACATCGCCGTGGACTTTCTTGTTTTCTGTCTCGTTCTGCTTCTGTTCCAGGTTTGATGCATGCTGCAGCACAAAAACAGCACAAATTTTAGTTTCCAACATGTAGAAACATTTCATTCTGAAATCTGTCTGAATACAACCAGACAACAATGAACAACTGAATATGTGAGCAGAAATGTGTGTCTGCATGTGTGTGTGTGTGTGTGTGTGTGTGTGTTACCTGTAGTTTCTGCAGCAGAACCACATCAGCGATCTTGTCCTTCTCATGTTTGGCTTGTTTGGCTTTCCAGAACTGTTTCTGAGCCGAGTACCGACTCATGGGACAAACCTTAAACAGGCAGTCTGAGCAAACACAAAACAGAAGAAAACAGATTAGAATAAAATAGAACAAGAAATTTGAATATCATTCAGTGAAAATATTTCCATATACAATAATATTCCACTATTATCAGAAAATGAACATGTTCTGAATTTGATGTGGACAATTTAAACAGCATGTTGTGTTTGGATATTCTGAATTAGGCCTCATTTGAAATGTAATATATTCAGATTAAGACACGTAAGGCCAAAAGAAAAGAAAGAAAAACACACCTACTTTAAAACATTATCAAAGACTTGGAGATCAACAGATTTTTAGATACACATAAATAATGCAACGTGGATCATTTAAAGATGGTGGTTAACTTTATAATAATGATGAAACTGAATTCTATGGGGTTGAGTATTCAAATGGATAGGTATTTATCGCAAAGAAAAAATACAATTGGTGGATGCTTATGAATTACTTTCCAGTCCTAAAATACTAGAATGCAGAGTTCCCCAGGAAAATATCCTTTGTTGTTTCCTGCTATGTGAATGATTTAAAATCAGAATATTCATGTAAACTCATTTTCTATGCAGATGATTCTGCTCTATATACTTAAGTCGCACAAAGATAAAACTGGGATTGGAAAAGCCTTAAGTTAAGAGTTTACAATACTTGTTCATTTGTGAAAGTGACAAGAATCTCTCCATCTGGGCAAAACCAAGTGTATTTTACTTGGGTCTAGATGAAATTTAAAAAAGTAGAGAAATGTCACAAATACTTTTTCTGGCTTCTTATGTTATCCATGACAATTTATTTTTAAAAAATGGACATGGAACACATATCTTGTATTGATTTTTAAAAAATATTTTTCAATAAAATCAATCAATCAAGGGATGAAATAGGGAGGCTGTAGTCCAAAAAGGGGCACAGCTGTTCCATTTGTCCATATTTTGGCGTGATAACAACATATACATGGATGTAAATAGGTGCATGAGTGGAATATTCATTTTAATAAGCCTGTATCAGATTAGTAGGAATATTGTCACTTGGATGGAGCAAACTTTTTTCCTCTGACATTGGTGACACTTGTGGGAAAAGTGTTGTATATATAGATTCCATTTTATTCCAGTTATAAAAAATAATTTACCAGAGAAATTCAACATTTTTCTTTTTTTTATGATTTATGTCATTATAACTGCTATTCTACACAAAATACATTTTTGAGTTGTTCCCACTTCTAGCCATGATTGTGCTGATTCCATAGACCTACAGTATTAATAGATTTTATACATTGCAGTGAAATACAAGGCTCAGTGAGGAGAATATTAAAAGGAAAAAGCACACCTTATTGACGTTATATTCTCTTTAAATGTAATCTTAATGTATATTATTTTACTGGAGTCACATGACATCCTTGCTGTGCTGTAGTTGGTTCAGGGATTAGTTCCAGCATGCTGATTGGTCACTGGACCAGCACTTGAAGCTAATTGGTTGTTTTGGTTTGAGAACATCAAAGCGGTGAAGCAGCTGACATTAAGCCTGTCTCTGAGTCTCTGAGCGTTTTAATCCACACGAGTTTAGCATTTTTCTGCCTCACGACCAAATATAGTCCTTCTGTGGACGAGCGGACATCTCCAGTCTCTGAGAGTTATACCTGTATAAACTAGCTGGTCACACTGCTTACAGGGGTAATGTACAGACTGACACTGTGTGGTTGAAATTAAAGTACAACATGTAAAATTATTGATTCTTTAATTTGACTAAAAACAGGACTGAACAGTATCTGAGACCGGAGAACGACAAAGAAAACTGTAGAGAAAGGATGTGAGAGAAAACACAAAGAGAGAGAGAGAGGAGGTAAATATTGACTCTCCTCCAGAAGATCCTGCACAATAAAACATTAACACTGTCAGTGTGTGTGTGTGTGTGTGTGTGTGTGTGTGTGTGTTTGTGTGTGTGTTTATGAGTTAGACGCTCATTTCCTTAACTCAAGACTACTTTAAACCTGATACACGGTACACAGTCATTACACAGGAAAATTATGTTTGTCTTACACACATGTACACACACACACACACACACACACACACACACACACACACACACACACACACACACACACACACGCACACACACACACACACTCAATTTTAAAAAAACATACAAAAATATACTTTTTTGGAGTCATATGGGAGAGAAAGGGTTGTGTTAAAGGTTGTTTTTGTTAAGACCAAACAAGACTTGTTTTATTTTTAATTTTTAGAACAATTACTATCAACCACCTGCACTGTAAATATACTTGGGATAGCTGTTGCTATATCTGTCATATTTGGAATGTAAATAAAGTGGGTACAGTTGTTTGTGTATTGGTTTTAATTAAATTTGGGATTTTTTTTTATAAATGAGAGTTAATAGAGGAGACGTGAGGAGGGGGTAGGGAAATATAAGTTTGACTTCTACCCACTCCTTTTCAGGCATGGCTACTCTTTGTTTTATTGTGTTTTTTTTATGTTAGGAATAAATAAAGTTGATTCACTCATTCACAGCATGTAAACACACAGTTAATCTTTATCTCAATCAAAATATTAACAAGACACTGTGGAATGAACATTTTGTTTTGTGTCACCAAAAGGCATGATGCGTGTCCTGTCTGGATATTTACTGAATGATGTGACAGTATGTTCAACAACAAGACAAGCCAGCTATTCAACCACATCATTGTTCCCAAATCAATCATTTATCAAACATCATATATAGTATGAATGTTCAGATTGTTGTCTATTGTAGTTTACATGATGTTTTTATTGAATCAATCTCATCACATCAATTTCAAACTTCGTACATGTAAAAGCTGATGGACTTAATAATTTGGAAGCAAAAAAATGTAAATAAGTTGAGTCTATTTCAGCGATTCTTGAAAAAAATATATGTACACAAATGCAGAGATGTCATTAACTTTTTTCTACAAGTAAGTCTGTCTGTCTGTCTGTCTGTCTGTCTGTCTGTCTGCTCATGACCTACTTGTAAACTAGTTCAAATGGTCGATGTCCCAAAACTAAAACAGCACAGAGCAGATGGTGCAACATGCTGTTTTATATCTATATATATATATGTGCCTCTAATGACAGCAGCTGGACTCACATCCCTCACACACATCATTTATATTTCATACAGCACTCTGGAGATTTCCATGAGTCCGTTTGGTTCTTGTAACAAAGAGCTGACCCAGGACTTGAATCAGGCCGAGCTGATGGTCCCTGTAGAGGATAAGGAGAACGGGGGAGAGACCTGTGTCCATTTCTACATGTAATAAGTTGGTAATGGATAAAAGTTCTATAGTCTTCATTGTTGCACTGTGTTTATGTATTTTAGTATTTTAGTTTTTACCGTATTTCCTGCAACTGTGATATCTGTACAGCACTTTGGTCAACCCCGGTTGTTTTAAATGTGCTCTATAAATAAAGTTTGACTTGACTTGACTTAAACCTACATTTGGACTTCAGATGATGACTTCCTCCAGAGAGTAGCACAAACGAAGCCTGGGTAGCTCAATTGGAAGAGCATCAGACTTTTAATCTGAGGTCTTAAGTCCATGTTCAGGTGAATTGTTTATTTACTGACTACGTTGTTATTAACACTGAACATGAGATGTTGATGTCAGACATTGTTGTAAGCTAACGCTAGCTGGTTAATGCTAGCCCGTTAATGCTTGCCCGTTAATGCTAACCTGCTAACACAAGCCCATATCAATCACATGGCAGTTAAACAAATAATATAAAATGAATGATACACGCCTTGTTGGTCATGATAATCCCGCCCCAGCCCCTGACTTGTTGGTTCATGGTTCAAGACCAGCAAAGAGTCGGGGCCACTCAGTTGGAACCAGTTTTCCTGACCAAGAGCCAGTTCTTTAGTAGTCGAAAAAGTGAGGAACTGGTTCAAGATTAGGCACCGTCAAGAAGCCCTGGAACTGCCTTGGTCAAAAAGAGGTATTAAGTGAAGTCCAAGTCTTCGTGGACACTCTAATATACAATTATGCACATATATATGTATGTGTCTTCACTGGCTCAAACCTCATGGAAGTCTTTTCTCCAGAAGAAGAACTTATTAGGAGCCTGGATAGCTCAGTCGGTAGAGCATCAGACTTTTAATCTGAGGGTCCAGGGTTCAAGTCCCTGGTCAGGCGACTAATTTATTGTGTTTCCATTAGGTACTTTTACCTCTAGTGGGCCGCTGTGGGTGTAACTTGGGAGAGAGGATCCGCCCAGGTAGTGGCGATTTCACGCATAATTTTCAGACTGGTGCAAACTGGACGCTGAGGGGTTAACAGCTCTGGCTCTGCTGACTGCAGCTGGGAGAGACCGCTGCAGGAGGCCTGGGCCGCTTGTGAGTGCTTTGGGACGGTGCTACTCGTTAAGAAGAGTAGGAACGAGTCTCCAGTAACACCAGAAAATGTCACTAGATTTGTTGCGAGTTGCTTTTTGAAAAAGAGTTGCTAGAGGGGTCTAAATAGTCGCTAAATATAGCGACAAAGCTGCTAAGTTGGCAACACTGTTTGCCGCGTCGGTCTGTTGTCACATTCGGACTCCGTTGGTTAGCCGCTACAAAAGTACCTGTATGGGAACAGAGGCCGAGGGGAACTAACTAGTGGGCGGAGCCAAAACACTCAGCCACTTTCCAAAAAGTACTCAGAAAGTACTCAGTCGAAACACGGCCAATGTCACTATGGATACAGGTTTGCAGGATGTTAACTTGTAGCCATGATGAGTCATTCATGCAGGCAGGCTTTAGACTTCCTGGCAACATTCATATGATGTCTTTAAGACCCCATAGATTTCCCAATCTATGGGTTTTAGCCTCATCTACAAGTATGTTTGCACCAATTATCCCACGACGAATGCCCACTGCATTCTAGGTTGACTTCATGTGTTCGTCCATTTTGACCAACTTAAATGCTGGAGGGGGCCACAATTTTTCATGGACACTACCACAGGGCCACATATAGGACCTTGCACTTAACCAGATATGATGAAACTGCAATTTTAAATGTTTACAGTAACATATTTCATGCTCAAATGCATGTAGAACAGTATAAATAGGAATATAAAAGGTTTGAAGCAAATAAAAAATAATCACTTACTGTGATTTTTTTTTCAATGCAAGAACAGCAGACCAACATTAATTGCAAGAAGTAATTTTATGCATTTTTACACTGCACTTTTAAGATTTCATGCTCAAATGCATGTAGTTGAACTGAGGGCCACTTCAAGTGAGGGTGTGGGCCGTATGCGGCCCCCGGGGCCTCCAGTTGCCCATCCCTGGCATAGACGAAAACACATTAGTGTTGAAACGCTGGTCTGTTTGCAAAATCAAACAAATCAGAGCAGAAAGCTGATGGTTTCCGATGTTATTTTGTCCACTGCTCATTGGTGTGCTGTCCATGTGGATCTGTTGTGGTTCTGGCTGTATTATTATACATTCATGGTTGTTGTAGGCAGGTTTGAACAGGATTCTGATTTCTAAATACTACAGCAGCACTTTACAGGAGTGGCATCAACGTTTTTAGAGCTTAGAGCTTTTAGAGTTTTATCGGCCGCCCAAATAATAAATAATACATTTGATGCGGATGGATCCAGGTCCAGATTCCTTCCAGTCTAATCAGGTCTGATGTGCCAAGCGGATGCAAATATTATTTTAGTTTTAAACATTTTAACAGTGGTCTTTTCTCTTCAAATTAAAAACTTGCTATTCCTCACATTACAACGTCAAACACTTTCTGAGTTAGATCGAAAGATATGGTTACATAGTTGATGATTTATGCAGCTCATGATTGATATGTGATAATAAAAAAGTAAAACAAACAGGAGAGAGTATGACACTCAGATATGTCTGGCATGTGTTATTAGTCTTTGTCTGTCTGTCAATGTGAGAACAGCGCTCCTGTCCTGCAGCCAGATCTAATAGCTGTTCACAAACGTGTTCTCGCTATAATGAAGCTGTTTATTCAGTGGAGATTTATCCATCATTAAATTAAAACTGGTTCCACTGAACAAACAAGTTCTTATAAAGAGTTTAGTTACTAAATATTGAAACCTATTCTGACTGAATAAACTGATGAAACTATCTTATTAAAATATAAACTAGTGTATCTGTGAACAGTGATATAAATATTGTGTCATCGGCATAAAAAACAAACAGACTAACACACACACACACACACACACACACACACACACGGTCGTACCTCTGAACTTTTTGGGAGGGTTCTCCAGATCTCCAGCAGCTGGTTCGACCACACAGCGGTCATCTACCAACCTGCAGACAAAAGGCAAAGAAGAAGAAATGTCTGTCTGTTAGAGATACAGAATTGAATCAGTTAATCAAGAAAATAATAGTGTGGATGGTTTATCACAAATATATTGGCGTGGATCTTGTCCAAAATGTGCCATGTGTTCATATTTAAAGAAATAATAATGCCATGCATGTATGACTTCAGCTTTTCATGTGTCCCTGGAAAATGTACAGTACATGTGTGTCCACTTATTCAGTTATCAATAAGGTTAAAATGAATGTCCACAGTAGACAACATGTTTGTAATCAGTAGCTCGGTCTGTAGCTTAAAATATATATAATTGACATATTTTGTGATTTATTAGAATCAGAATCATATACAGAAGTTCAAAATAATAGCAGTCCAATGTGACTAACCAGATTAATCCAGGTTTTTAGTATATTTTTTATTGCTACATGGCTAACAAGGCACCAGTAGGTGCAGTAGATTCTCAGAAAACTAACAAGACCCAGCATTCGTGATATGCAGCTCTTAAGGCTGTGCAATCGGCAATTAGTTGAAAGGGGTGTGTTAAAAAAAAATAGCAGTGTGGTCATCAATTTTGTGAAAAAAACAGGTGTGAAGGTGGCCTGAGGAAAATGGGTCGGTCAAGACTATTTTGTACAAAAGAGTTTGTACAAAATAGTCTTGAGTTTGTAAAGTCAATGGCAGACACTGCTATTTTTTTGAACACACCCCTTTCAACTAATTGCCCAATTGCACCCTGCAGCAGCCCTTAAGAGCTGCATATCACGAATGCTGGGTCTTGTTGGTTTTCTTAGAATCTACTGCACCTTCTGGTACCTTGTTAGCCATGTAGCAAAAAAATATATACTTAAAACCTGGATTAATCTGGTTAGTCACATTGGACTGCTATTATTTTGAACACTACTGTATAACTTATAAAATGGTAAATGGGGTGCACTTATATCCAAAGCACTTTACACTACACACTACGCTCATTCACCCGTTCATACTGGTGGCAGAGGCTACCCTAAACGGTGCCACCTGCCACCATTGGGAATTCATTCACACACCGATGAACGCAGCATCGGGAGCAATTTGGGGTTCAGAATCTTGCTCAAGGATACTTCGACATGTGGGCTACCATGGTCGGGGATCGAACCACCAACTTTCCAATCGGTTGGCAACCGCTCTACCAACTGAGACACAATAATGATTTATTATTCATCTTCTTTCATATCATTTGTCAAGTTTTCTTGCAAGATTTATTCGTGACAAGTGGAAAAAAATAGCCCCGAAAACAAAAATATTGCTGCACATCGCAAGACAGCAACAGAGTTCCACACAACCAGGGCACAAATGACCAACACACAAATTACAAGCAGCATTTTAAAACACAAAGCTTCTGCCCATGATTGAGTTTGGCAGGCTGAGCATTATCAGACTTCCTGCCAACATGCATGCGATGGACAGGTTTTTAAGGCCACATTTATTAGGATACTTTCATTTATAATTAACCACATATTTGTGTATGTGGTCCAGGTCACATTTCTGGCAATTTGCAAATCAGGTCAACCCTGTACTAGTCCAGAGGATGAAAGTTTTTTAGTCTTAACTGCAGCAAATAATCTCCTTCTATAATTTGGATTTTGAAGCCTGGATAGCTCAGTTGGTAGAGCATCAGGCTTTTAATATGAGGGTGCAGGGTTCAAGTTCCTGATAAGTTCTCATGCAGTTCTGGTCATAAATGAGATGTACAGTTAGACCTTGGCAATATACATTTGTGTCTGCAATTATGTTTTTGTTTTTTTTTTACACTTTTTTTTACACTGGGCAGTCACGAAACGTGGGACAAAAGAAAAGAACAGAATGTATTTCACGCTTTTTAGAGGCGTCATTGTGAAACTAACACTGCTGTGGGCAAACGTCTCTACCGCATGTTTTTATGTGTTACTGGGTTGAATGAGAAGCAAAGATCTGCAGAACTGAAGGTCTGATTGGGAGGATAGTCCAAGTTCAGGCTGGCGTGAAGAGACGTGTAGTTAAAGTGTTTGAACTTTGAAACTCTAAGGTCCTTTAAAAAAACAGAAGTGGACAAGAAACAACTTGCTACTTATTGTGGCAACTCCTCATCTATTTTTAGACACATTTTCTCACAGATGCTGTTTCCACTCAGTTTATAAGTGAGAAGTTCACACTGACACATCAGGCTCTTCTACCTACAGGGTATCCTCTTCACTTCAGTAACATGACTCCAGGAGTAAGTGGAAAATGTGTTTTGTTCTCTAACAAAACACATGTTGCCTAAACACTGATGGTAAGAGAGATTTACTCTAATGACCACACAAATACACACACACACGCACACACACTCTCTCACACACACATAGTGAATTGTGTGTATGAATGGACAGATAATCCTGCAGACTGCAGACTGTCTGCTTGTTGCAAGAAAAGAGACATTAAACAGGTGTGTGTGTGAGATCTTGAACTTCATACATAGTGAGGACCGTAACATGTTTTTAACCAACAGAGTGAGGACGTTTTGGCTGGTTCAAAGGCCTGTTTGAGGGTGAAGACTTGGTTTAAAGTTTAGGTTAGGGTAAGGGTTTGGGAATGTAATGAAGGATTCTCACAAAAATAGAACAGGATAATAAGGAATAAGAAATAGGGTTGTGTGTGCTGTGTGAGTTCTTATTATTCCTACATAGTGAGGACCGTAACAAGTTTTTTAACCAACAAAGTGAGGACATTTTGGGAAGTGAGGACATTTTGGCCGGTCCTGTTTGAGGGTTAAGACTTAATGTTCAGGTTACAGTTACATTTAGGTTAAGGGGTATGGAAAGGTAATGGAGGATCCTCACAAAGATATAAGTTCAATTCAGCCTTTCAGCCTTAAATTTCACAATAAAAGCCCTGATTAACCTGCTGGGTTGAGCACCTTTCACTGAGTTAAACATTGTTTTTTTTTGTTTTGACTCACATGAGTCATATTTTTGCATTCTGGTTCAGGGGCACCTCCGATTACCAACTGAAACCACGGCCTGTAAACAAATCAGCTGTCTGCGAGGGACTGAGGGAAGCTTTGGCCTTAAATACATCTGATGATCATCTGACAAACCTGCTGCCACACATCGAAACCAGAAGGCAAACACAGAGGAAAGAAGGACATTACCCAGGAGAATGCTCAGGTTTAACCCATTGAAGCCTGGAAAGCGGATACGTCGTTTTGTAGTATTTGTATAAGCTCTCAAATACTTTTTGAATTTCATTTCTATCTGCTACAGAGGCTGAAAAATCTATTATTTAGTAGAAGCGTTGACACTTCTGTTGAATTTCCAAAAAAACTTCAGGTTTTAGGGGCTTATTTCAAAATCACCCAGAGGTTTAACAGACGTTTTAGGCGTCAATGGGTTAATGCAGTAAAGGTGAAATTTATAATTACTGGACACACGCTACAGTTCAGATCATTGTGATTTAAAGCCCACTGTCTTAGTCCTCAGTCTTGGTTGATTAACGCATGTTTTTGCAGGTTGGGTTGGGCCATATTAAAAAAAGTAAAAAAAGTGCAAAAAGACGAACGGTTAACATGAGAAATATTCATTGAAAAAAAACACAAGAGAGGCAAGAGGAGAGGACAGGAGAGGCTGTTTACACAGAGCAGAGAGGAGAGGACAGGAGAGGCTGTTTACACAGAGCAGAGAGGAGAGGACAGGAGAGGCTGTTTACACAGAGCCGAGAGGAGAGGACAGGAGAGGCTGTTTACACAGAGCAGAGGGGAGAGGACAGGAGAGGCTGTTTACACAGAGCAGAGAGGAGAGGACAGGAGAGGCTGTTTACACAGAGCAGAGAGGAGAGGACAGGAGAGGCTGTTTACACAGAGCAGAGAGGAGAGGAGAGGCTGTTTACACAGAGCCGAGAGGAGAGGACAGGAGTGGCTGTTTACACAGAGCAGAGGGGAGAGGACAGGAGAGGCTGTTTACACAGAGCCGAGAGGAGAGGATGTTTACACAGAGCAGAGGGGAGAGGACAGGAGAGGCTGTTTACACAGAGCAGAGAGGAGAGGACAGGAGAGGCTGTTTACACAGAGCCGAGAGGAGAGGACAGGAGAGGATGTTTACACAGAGCAGAGGGGAAAGGACAGGAGAGGCTGTTTACACAGAGCAGAGAGGAGAGGACAGGAGAGGCTGTTTACACAGAGCAGAGGGGAGAGGACAGGAGAGGCTGTTTACACAGAGCCGAGAGGAGAGGACAGGAGAGGATGTTTACACAGAGCAGAGGGGAAAGGACAGGAGAGGCTGTTTACACAGAGCAGAGAGGAGAGGACAGGAGAGGCTGTTTACACAGAGCAGAGGGGAGAGGACAGGAGAGGCTGTTTACACAGAGCAGAGAGGAGAGGACAGGAGAGGCTGTTTACACAGAGCCGAGAGGAGAGGACAGGAGAGGCTGGAAACATGGAAATAGTTTAATATGTAGAATATTCGGAGCAAACTTCACAAGTTTCCTCACCCTTGTTCCTAAAGTTCTCCTCCTAGAATGTCTTCACTTCCCAAAACATGTTTGACTTTTTCCCTTTTTCTCTCTATCCATCTTTTCTGTCTCTTGTCATTTTTGTTTTCTATTTTTCCAACTTTCCCTCCATTTTCTTCCTGTCTGTCTTTCTGTCTGACTTTTCCGACCGCCCACAGAGTCGGGCCGTCACTAAAACAGCCACTCACTTCTTTTGTCTGGCTGCCAGGTGTGTCCCAGGTGTGTGCTGCTGATTGCCCCATTCACAGGCCTGTCAGTCTCTCAAACACACACACACACACACACGCTCAGGTATGTTGACTCAATGACTAACACGTTGTTCAGCTGGCCTGTTTCTCACTGTTCAATGTGAATCACAGAAATCACTTCAGTAACATCTGTTTGTGGATTCATGAATCTGTTCAACAGCTTGTTTGTAATTACTTGTTTCTCTCAGAAAGTTTGTTTTTTAATATTATTTAATTTTATAATTTAAGACGATAATAAATGGAGGAAATGTCCAGGTGGATGAAGCTGTGAGGACCATCACCTATTTAATAGGACATTATGTCTATTTACTCCATTTTTGACTCATTTTCATTCTGCCTGTATATACCATCTAAAATTATTTTACCATGCCATGTTGGTATCATTTTTTTCAGCACAACCTCACCGATATGACCTGATAATTATTTTTTTTAACTTTGACTTTATGGATCAACATTTTGAACACAAAAAACACACACAAACCCTGTGAAATCAGATTTTGTAAACAAAGTCTTACTTTCAGAGCACAATCATGCTCAATGAAGGATTTTAAATGTTGGTTACAAATAAAACATTGAGATGGTAAAATGAGGAGAATATCTAGTTCTATAATTTTGTCCTAAATATATTTGACCTTATCTCCGGGTTTACTTGCTTCATCATCAAACAAAAACTACCATATGTGTTTTGATAGATGGATCTACTTTGTCTTTCAGTCAGCTGTCTGAGAAAAATTATATTCAGAAACAGGATTTCTTTCGTTATCTACAAATAAGGGATTTCATACAATTCTCTCTAATCAAAGCATTTCATGCATAGATCGCTACCTTTTCTCACTTCAAATGGGCCATTCCATCGGTTTCTTCTATAGACTACTTAAAGAGTACAGAACTGAAGGCACAATACATTTAAAAGAAACATGGGAACGGGAACTGAACCAAGAGATTTCAGATGAGGGATGGAAAAATCGGAAAACTTTGAGTATCTGTAACAGAGTCAAAGCAATTCAGTTGAAAATCTTACACAGAGTCCATATATCTCCTTCCCAAAGGCACACATCTAATGCTGGCTTTTCTGCTCTAAATGTAAAATAGAGATAGGCAGTCTAACTCATTGCTTCTGGTCCTGCAGGAATATACAACAGTTCTGGCACATGGTGGGGAAGGAGATTAATAGGATTTTATCTAAGAATCTGCTATGTGACCCATTATGCATGTTGCTTGGGATATCAAATGGCTTTATTGTTAATAAATATGAGAAGAAATTGTACAAAATGTAAACTTTCTGTCCTAGAAAATGTATTCCCTTAAACTAGATAGCAGATAAAGCTCCCTCTAGAACACAATGGCATAATGTTATAATATAATATATATCTATTGACTATCTGACATGTATGCTGCATGATAAAGATGACATCTTTCATAGAATATGGGATCCTGGGAAGCCAATCACTGGCATGTCTTTTGGGAGTCCCCAATGGTTAAATCCTTCTGGATAGAGCTTCATAAAGTATTAAGTGGCATATTTAACACTAATCTACCCATGCAGTTTTCTATATTATTTTTAGGAAATTTAGATCTACAGGTCAGGCAAGCTGATGAATATTTATTTGGTATTTTGATAACTGCTGGTAAAAAAGCACTCGCAAGGCGTTGGTTGCTCCCTGAGCCACCTACGGTGCAGGAGTGGATAGGTATAGTAAATGACATTTATCTTATGGAGAGGATTACCTTCTCCCTTCGCCTTCAGAAAGATAAATGTGTTAAACTGTGGTCCAAGTGGGTTGAATATGTTAATCTGGAACAGACAGAAGTACTGTAAGGATGACCCTGTAATGCTGTTTTGTACTGTAACATTGTACTATGTTTCATTGGGTCTAATGATTAGTTTGTATTACTTATATTTCATTTTGAAACTCCATGGTGGATAATTTCTTTTTCTTTTTTCTATTTGCTCTTTTACATATGTCCTTTCCCAGTTTGTTCAAAGTTCTCAAATGTAATACGTTTAACTTTGTGTATCTTGCTTCTTGTTTTGTAAACAAAAAACCTTGATTTTGAGTGGCAGACATACTATTGTATATTGTCTAAAAGTAAGCACTGTATGATAATGCTCTCACAAAATAAAAAGAAAAAATGTAAAAAAAAGAAAAGAATATGGGATCCTTTTATGTTATACATTGGCATGAATATTTCAACCATATTAACACAAGGATTTACATAGGACTGGAACATGTGGGCTGCTTAACTGTCATTTATTTTTGTATCTATATAATTTCTGAATCATCTGTCGGTATGTATTTTTCTTTCTTTCTTTCTGTGAGCCAAGTTGTAGTGTAGTATAGCCCAGGGTTTTTTTGTGTGTGTTTTGTTTGTTCTTTGTGTTTGTGTTCACTGTGTGCTGTGAAAATAAATAAACATATTGTTAAAAAACAATAACTACGTCACTTCCCGTAGTTATATGCCTTTATCTCCCCTTTTTAACTTTTATAATGCCTAAACATTTTCAACACTTTTTGCAGAATTAGTTGTGTTGCCTAAATATAATGAAACTATGACTTCTTCACAGCATTAATGAGGGTTTAAAATTCCCTTCATTCTCCTCCTCCTCCTCCTCGTCTTCCTTTAGCAGGAAGCCAAGATTTGAATATGGATTTGTGTATCTGAACAGCCGCAGGTGTTTACCAGTCAGACCTTCACAGACTGAAGCTGCAGGACGAGAAACAACCAGAGCTCAGTCACTTTCACTGTTCTCACTCCCCACAACCCACCGGGGGGTTTTAAAAGCATGTTTTCTTTAAAAAAAATCACCACAATTACAGCATTTAACACAGCCAGAAACTGTAAAACAGAAATTATGGTCGGATGTTCAAATCTCTGGCAGTCTTTGAACAAAAAAACGCGTGATGAACGCTTCTGTCAGGAAAAAAATAACAAAATCTGAGCCTTAAATAGTGATATTTAATCAAAATCATTTAATTCTGTTTATGTCTGATTTAAAATGTGCCATAAAATAAGTGGTTTTCTCAAATCAGATCCTGTTAAAAACATTTAATAGCCACAAATGACTCGGCTGAAACCAACAGTCCAGTGAGAAAAAAATCAGTTGTGTTGGTGTTACGTCCTGGACGAGCCCCCAAATATGTTGCAGTCATGATTAAGAGCAGGGATGAGTTGAGGAAATATTAAAGTACATTTTTGAGTTTAAAGAGCCTTTGCAGGTACAACATTGGTTAGGTATTTATTTAAAAGGGAAGATAAGAGCAAAGGACATCTATTTTTTCAATTTACTGAGAGTAACCGCCATGAAGCAGGTGACTAAAGCATGGAAACAATCAAATACACCAAAATTAAGAGCATGGGTATTAACAGCAGAACAAAGTTTAGAGATGGAAAAACTAACTTTTAGAAATAGGGAACAAATACATATTTGGAACAAGTTATACTGTAAAGAAAGGCTGATAAAAACAGTGGAAATATTTAATCAAATTAAGGAGATGAACTAAATGGTCCCCTCCCCAACACGAACACTCACATGCATACACACACACACACACAGATTCATGAACACGCATACATGCACCACCGCTTATTTTTTCATTATATTATTACTTTTTTTTTTTTGTCATTAGTTTGTTGTTTATTTCTTTTCTTGGAGATCCTCATTTGGGGAATACCAGTTTGCCTTGTATATATGTTTGTCTGTTTACCCTATGTTTTTGTTATTTACTTTGTGAATATATACCTTGAAAAAAAGGGGAAAAAAATGCAAGGTACAATATTGTAAAGAAAACGAAATGACTCATTATGTTTGTGAAAGTAAGAAGCCTTGCAATAAAGTATTTTTTAAAAAAAAGAGCAGGGATGAGGGGAGCATCAGGATTTATTAACAGTCAATTAAGTGAAGATTGAAAACCAAAACAGCCTCCCTGCAAACAGGAGTAAAACACCATAACTCGAGTTTCAAAAGACATGTTTCCATAGAGATGCAGGACTTATATCTCACTCTCCGGTTCAAATCCTGTTTGTTTTGATGCCGCATAATTTGGCCCCCCTCCCCTCCCCCCCGCCCCCGCCCGTCTCTGTATCAGATCTCTCATCACTGTTTGACTTCTTGTTCTCTTTGTGATTTTATTGCAGGATCTTCAGGTTCATTCTGTTTGATTAGATGGGCGGAGAACTGACAGGTACTCAAGGAAGTGAAGGATTGTTTACATTTCTTTGTTTATACTGTCGCCAACATCTTAGTGAGAATCTTATCTTTATTTTGAATCCTTGTGGATTCACAATAACTGTTCTTTCAAAGCTAAATGTGCAACACCCACTTTCTAGAGATTACTGCTGCGAGCTTGTGAGTCAAGTGTGAAAGCATATAAGGAAGTAAGTGAAGGGAGTATTAAGCACAAAAAATTGCTGTTAGGTTGCATTGGTCAAACAAGCCAGGACTTTCACCAGCAGACCGGAGTCTGTGTGATGTATCCAATCTTGTTAAAGTAACGTCACCTCAGTGAGGCAAGTTTTTTACGAAACAATATTTGTTACTTCACGTCTCTTTTATTTATTTATTTTTAAAGATAATTTTTTTGGGGCATTTTACTGCTTTATTAGATAGTGACAGATAGAAAGGGAAAGACAGAGGTGAAGACATGCAGCAAAGGGACCTCAGGCCAGACTCGAACCTGGGTCCGCTGCAGCAAGCACACAGCCTTAATGGTACGCGCTCTACCAGTGTGAGCCACCGGGACGCCCCATGTCTCTTTTATAAACGCCTAACCAAGGCAAGGCAAGGCAAGGCAAGGCAAGGCAAGGCAAGGCAAGGCAAGGCAAGGCAAGGCAAGGCAAGGCAAGGCAAGGCAAGGCAAGGCAAGGCAAGGCAAGCACCTTTCAACAACAGGGCAATTCAAAGTGCTTTATACAGAACACTCAGTACGTTTACATGACATTTGAAAAAAACAAATTAATAATCTGACTATAACCGGACAACTGAAGAGCATGTAAACGTGCTAGTCCGACTGATGTTCTCTCATACTCCGATTAATACACCCAGATGTGATTGGAATAGGATTTTTTGCCGGTATGTATGACAAGACAACGCATGTGCGCATGCTCCGAATGCTCCGCCCCCCGCGCTGGCGTATGACCCCGGAACAAAAACATCCAAGAAAGCCGGTCGCACATTAGCCGGTCAGTAGCAACGGCACAAAGTGTTGAACTGAGGTCAACCAGAAAGGGCGCCATATTAACCTGCTGAAACGACGCATATCGCCACCCAGTGTTTAGGAGGAGGACACGTTCCCGTAAGTTATTAGATTTTCTCAGTTGCATGGAAACTGGGACAAGAACAGAAGTCCGATAAGACGCCATAGCTCGATTAAACTGTGCATGTAAACGCACTCATTAAAAGCATTTAAGAGACATATGTAGAATGACATTCAAATATAAGACTAAAAACAAGCAGATAAAATATTTTGGGAAAAAATATTAAAGTATTCAAATTTTAAATTTTAATATTGAAAGCGAGCTGATAAAAGTTCTAGTGCAGTAAAGGCGGTGGCAAACATAAAAGACTTCAGTCTTGATTTTAAAGAGTTGAGAGTTGCAGCAGATCTGCAGTTTTGTAGGAGTTTGTTCCAGATATGTGGAGCATAAAAACTGAACGCTGCCTCTCCATGTTTAGTTGTGACTCTGGAACACGGAGCAGACCAGTCCCTGATGATCTGAGAGGTCTGGATGGTTCGTAGCTGAGCAGAAGACCAGAAATGTATTTCGGCCCTCGACCATTCAGTGCTTTGCAGACCAACAATAGTATTTTGAAATCAATTCTTTGACAGCCACACTGTAAAAAATGTTTGTAGAAATTAAAGTAAAACACTGTCAAATTGCATCAGGAATGGGGCGCAAAATTAAAAATTGTGTATCACCGTAGTAGGCACTTTTACTGTCATGAACTGTAGGAAACTCACAGTTCTGCTGTAAAAATATAACATTTTCATGTAAAGTTAATGGAGATTTGCTATGATGTGTGAATGAATGACACAAATACCCTAAAAATGATGAGAATATTCAGTCTAAATTTCAGTTTTTGATAGTTACATTTAAATTTACAGTAGAAAACCCCCTCACTGTATTTTTTACGGTGAAGTTCTGGCAACCACAGCTGCCGGTAATTTACCGTAAATTTAACAGATGATTTTTTTTACAGTGCAGGAAGTCAGTGTAAGGACCTCAGAATTGGAGTAATATGATCTACATTTTTGGTCTTAGTGAGGACTCGAGCAGCAGAATTCTGAATGAGCTGCAGCTGTCTGATCGACCTGTAAAGACTCTGTTACAGTAATCGAGTGCTGAAGATAAACACATGGACAAGTTTTTCCAAATCCTGTTGAGACGTAAGTCCTTTAACCCTTGATATATTCTTTAGGTGATAGTAGGCTGACTTGGTAACTGTTTTAATGTGGCTGTTGAAGTTCAGGTCTGAGTCCATGACTAAGGTTCTGGCTTGGTTTGCGGTTTTTAGCATTACCGTTTGAAGCTGGGTGCTAACTTTTAACTGTTCTTCCTTGGCTCCAAAAACAATAATTTCTGTTTTTTCTCTCCAGGATCAGTTTAACCCTAACCCTTGAGCAGTGGGCTTGTAGACTTAACAGAACTAAACAGCTGCCTTTTTGGTGCCTAAACTGAACAAAGCTGAAAGTGAAATACAGCAGAATCAGTAACAGTGGAGAAGGGTCAGCCCCCTCTTGCCCATACTTCGATATACATTCATATTCATATACATTCAACAGTCTGATCAGGTGCAGACATGGATGTGTTATAGAACTGCAGCTCTGAAACCCCAAAACAGATGCTGGGAAAAAATGACCTTTTGTTTCAGAGATTCAGAGCTGCAGGACAACCCCGCTAAAAAATCATGTGACTCGCAAGCTTGAGGCTGTAATCTCTGTTCTGAATATGCAACACCAACTTGATCAGTCTGCAGCAGGAATCCACAAGGATTCAAAATAAGGACCCTCCCTTTCAAAACTCCAACTTCAATGCTCCAAAGACTTTTTTCCCCAAACTTTTTCATTTTTCGTGTCAGGATTCAAAACATTATGCAACCCTTCAAAGTTTCACTTCTAATTTTGCAAAAACACTTTTTTTTTTAGATTTCAAACTTTTAAATACAGAGTTTTAACTTTAAAATACTATTTTTTTCTGTTTCTAATGCTGGCATTATATTCAGCCCATACATCTGAGGCTGATGTCTTCAGTTCTGCAGGTTTTTGGTAATATGACACAGAAGCCCTTTATAGGGCACTCATTGAAACACAGGGACATTTAAAATTCTAAATAAAAGTTGTATTGTAGGATATGACTTTTACTTTTGTGACTTTTTTCAAAATGTTTCATATTTATTTTGCAAATCAAGGTCAACTGAGTTGTTAAAATTATTATTATTATTATTATTATTATTAATAATAATAATAATAATAATAATAATAATAATAATAATAATATTAAAAATGTATTATTAATATTATTATTATTATAGGCTGCAGAGATGCTGTAAAGGTCAAGATCGAAAACTGGTGATCAAAAAGTTTTTAAAGGGCGAATCTTTATTTTGAATCCTTGTGGATTCACAATTACAGTCCTGCTGCAGACTGTTCTTTCAAAGCTAAATGTGCAACACCCACTGTCTAGAGATTACTGCTGCGAGCTTGTGAGTCAAGTGTGAAAGCATATAAGGAAGTAAGGGAAGGGAGTATTAAGCACAAAAAATTGCTGTTAGGTTGGATTGATCAAACAAGCCAGGACTTTCACCAGCAGACCGGAGTCTGTGTGATGTATCCAATCTTAATTATTAAATTAAGTAACTTCACCTCAGTGAGGCAAGTTTTTTACGAAACAATATTTGTTACTTCACGTCTCTTTTATAAACGCCTAACCAAGGCAAGGCAAGGCAAGGCAAGGCAAGGCAAGGCAAGGCAAGGCAAGGCAAGGCAAGTTTATTTTTATAGCACCTTAAAATAATAATATTTTATTATTAATATACTGATTGGTCAGATGACATGGTGTCACTATCTGTGATGTAGCCGCTGATTAGCTAAAGAAATCCATGTGGTTCTACGAGCTCACAGAGAGGCATGGGGACCCCATGGATGTTCTCTTAAGTTCCCTAATATGGTTCTTTGCCCGATAAAGGGTTAAAATGTTGACCTGATGATGGATACATGTAGTTTTGAAAGTCAGAGGATCATTATAGTTATTATATTTCATCCTGAGGGGAACATGAACGTCTGAACTACATTTCATCACCATCCGTCCCGTAGCTGTTGTTATTAGTCTTCTCTTCCAGCCGGTGGCTTGTGACGCTGTGTGGCTATAAACGGTGACCTATTGTTCTGGGAGATCGACGGGAGCCAGTGAAAGTCAACATGTGAAGCTTAAAGGCTGCAGAGACGCTGAAAAGGTCAAGATCGAGTTAAACACACAGGAGTGGGTGTAAGACCACAGCACAGGAAACACACACACACACACACACACACACACACACACACACATACAGTGGCACAGTGGAAATCTCTTGGACACACTTGGTACCACTTCCTTTTCCTGCCATACAACCACACGGAGCTGCCACTTTCTCTGTGTTTTTTAAAAGGTTGTTTTCTCATCAGCAAGACGTCACACAGGCATCACTCATGAACTCGTTGTCCTGCTTCACATATTAACTGAAGACAGTTTAGAGTTAAAAACAGTTGGAAAGAAAGGGACTAAATTCCACATCAGAGGGGACATCTAACTGTTAAACTGCTGAACGGCCTGCTGGGTAGAGCATCGCTCTGGTAGGTACAGCAAGTCATTAGCGCATAAAATGGGCTGTTATATTAAAGGATAGTTTGGATCTATTCTGCCCTACAAAGTCTAACTGCTGTAACTATGCAAAGGGTAAAACTAACAATAACTGCTTTAAAGTTTTTTAACGTTTTCTAACTGGCCAGCCAAATGTGTTATAGGTAGATAAGTGATATGACACTTATTTCTACATGTATTGATGCTTTAATTCTTATGCTCAAAAATCATGACGATCTATTTGACCTTTGACCCCAAAAATGTAGTTAGTGCACTCTGGTTTTGCTGTAAAAGGTTCTAATAGTAATGCAAAAACAGAGTGCAGTAACTACAATGTTGTCGTCTTCTTTCAGATTTTATATTTTGTCAGTGAATCAACATTTGTGTAATCAGTGTATTTAACAGTGTTGAGCAGTTTTCTTATTTTAGATACATACGTATTTTAGACTCACTATTATAAAGTAACATTTTAGTCTTAATATAATTTTATCTCACTTTTTTACTTTATCACTATCTAGATAATAATTTCTCTATCAGAAAAACTTATACTTTCTATTATTCTTGTCTTCACTATTCAACACAACGAAGAAATACAAGACTGTGGTAAGTGAACTTACCAAGTCTGCTTTGGTTTTGAGTTGGATTTTGTAATTATTGCAATTTTTATATCATAATTTCTCTAAAATAAAGGTGTTTTTTTTTGTTATAACTCAATTTCTAACAAAAATGTAGTTACTGCAGTTAGGTTTTGTAGGGCAGTATGGGTGAGAACCGAGGACATTACACACACACACACACACACACACACACACACACACACACACACACACACACACATAGCCGTGTTAGCGACCTGTCAATCACAAGGTAGCCACACCCCAAATCATACCCTGCTTTATCATCTATTCTAAATGGGACCATTATTTACACATTTAACATCATATTGTATTGAAGCTAGTGATTGAGACCATAATCTTGCCACAAGAATTTTTTTCTGAGGTAATAAATCAAGTGAGAAGTCGTCTCATTTTGGATTAAGATAGAAAGGACCGGAGTTCTTTTGCAACCGATGTTAGCGACTCTTGTTGGAATTTGAAAGATTGCAGGCTTAGGCACTGCTCAGACTGGGCGGTTGTCTCCTGGGTCAAACAAACCCAGGACTTCCTCACCATGGAGACCAGGTTGTAATTTAAGAGCTGATATCTAGACATTCTCCATGGTTTTCTTGATAATAAGCAAAATAAAAAAACATGGAAAATGTCTAGATATCAGATCTTAAATTAAACTCTTGTGAGCAATGTTGTTGTTATCATTATATTTATCCAAACTAATGCACCTTTAGTTATACCAGGCATTAAAACGAACAAGAAATTGAAGAAAACAAGGGTGGTCTAATAATTTTTTCCATGACTGTATGTTACGCAGGTGTTTTAATCAGGACCAAAGGAAGCTCAGTGATAAAATCTCGAGAAAGCAACACTGGAGGCCAAACAACCTCGGCCTCATGTATCAAAGACCCGTGGCTATTCCATGGATATTTTTTCCTATTGGTTTGTTCCAAGTCACGTGACTTTCAACCTCCCGACGGTCAGAACAAAAAACATGGCGGACAGTTCTCTCATTTTTAGTGAAAAAATCAATATTTTGACTTAGTTTCTGCATAAAAATGGATTTTGATCACATTTCTAGCGAGAAATATATGTTTTATTTTCTAAATATTCACTCAGTGAATGTACATAATCACTTTGTGTGTTGGAATAGCCACGGGATATGACTGTCATTAACTTGCATTGTAGCGAAATCCGTGTCAGTTTCACAGAAATTTAAGTTATTCCATGGCTATTCCACGGATTTTGAGTTAAGCGAATCCGTGGCTATTTCACCTTTCACCTTTTATACTGAAAGATTGCCAAGATAGATAGATAGATAGATAGATAGATATACTTTATTTATCCCAAGCTGGGAAATTACAGTGTAGCAGCAGCATTACACACAGAGACAATAACAACACGATTAAATAAAAAGAATAAATACTTCAAGCAATAAAATATAAAAATACAATAAAATACAATAAAAATACAATAAAATTTAATGGAAAGAGTGAATTCCAGGAGTAGAATTCCAGTGCAGAATAAATATGAATATGCAGTATAAAAATGTTGGTGCCATGAAACTATAAGGTGCAATGAACAGTGTGCATAAAAAACACATAAAGTGCATAACGACGGTATGTAATGAACCAGACTATTTGTTATTGTACAGTGTGTGATGGCATGTGGCAGGAAAGATTTTTTATATCTGTCCCTATGACAGCGGAGCTGGAGCAGCCTAAACTAGTACCCACAAACAATCACCCACGCAAATTTACTTCCACATGTGTCAAACTGTGCTCACGCTAGGTTCTGCACAGCTTTCCTTGATACATCCCAATCAACGTGAAGTTGAGTGCACATGCACGAGTCACCAACCACCAACCACGCCCGGCTCCTCACGCAAGTGATTATGAAAAGTACATGTAAATGACTTAAAGTTCGGTGTTAGGTGCAGCTGACTGTGCCCACCGCCCACGGATCTGCTGCACCCACTGCGCCTGTGGACAACCTGCACTTTGGTAGCTACACCTTGTTGCCCTAATTAATCAATCCTGCACCACACCTGACTTATTTTGCATTTGCCCACCCACACTACATTTTCACTCCGGGGAGAGACGGATCTGTAGCGTTAACATCTCCAAGTTAAACAGGAAAGGACAACAGTTGCTGATCATGACTTTGACACAGCGTAAGCAGCAAGTACGCAGGTGAAAGGTGAAATATAAAATATGATAATAGATAATAAAAAGCATCAGTCCCCCTCATATTAACTCTTTGATACACAACATATAAACACCTTCTAATGCACAACATGGGTCAAAAATGACCCACATTCATTTCTCATGTTATTTCATGCTGCTGTGTGTTTGAATATATTTTCTTTTTATTATAACAGATCATGATATCCATTTTTCCTTTCATACTTTATGAAGAAAAATAGTTTTTGTTACACACATGGGTCAAAAATGACCTTGTGCATTAGAAGCATAGTGATACAAAAAGTGAAACACTAAATTAACAATTTGAGTATATGTGTAACTATGTTTGTCTTATTTTTAAGTTTTAACTTTAAAAGAGTCGTTAGAAGCACCAGGTTACATTGGAAAATTATATATTTTATTACATTTGAGACTTATTAGAGCCACCAAATAATAATTTGGATAGTGAATAGTTATTATTTGTGTCTTCTTTATCAGGTTTTAAATTGGTGATTGCACAACATGGGTCAAAAATGACCTTGTGCATTAGAAGTGAAGTGATTTAAAAAAAAAAAAAAGGGGTTTTATTAAAAAAGTAAGAAAACAAAACAAAAAATTTGGATATATGATGATCAAAAACAAGTTATTTATAAGCTGCAAAGATATAGAATATAAAAACTTAGTCGGGTCACTTTAGACCCATGTTGTGCATCAAAGGGTTAAGAGGGTGAAAAAATGATATTTTCCTCCAGTGCAATGGAACTTTAAACTGTCAACACAATGACAGTTGCATGTAGTTTTAGTTTATGAAACACATTTTAAATAGAGCATAAAAGTCGTCCTTGAATGGTAAATGGAATGCACTTATATAGCGCTTTTATCCAAAGCGCTTTCCACTACAGACTGCACTCATTCACCCGTTCACACATACATTCATGCTGGTGGCCGAGGCCACCAACCGATGGGTGACCGCTCTACCAACTGGACCAACGCCTCCCCTTGACTTTCGTAGTAAACTTACAGTAAAGTTCTTAGAGAACCTGGACTCTAATTTCTCATGTTTTCATGTCTTAGTGATGAAGTGGGAGCAATATGTTTTGAAATTTGTCCAGGTGTTCCTGTGTTTTTTCAATATAATAAACATCTGACAACATTATATAGAAAGATGAAAAAGTCTAAACCTTTCCTAAGCATTTCAAAGCTTTTCCAGCACCTTACACCTGTGGTAAATGACATCATTTTTTAAAGAGTATACTGATTATTTCACTTCTTCATCACTTTAAAATAGTTTGTGTATAGAAAGTTTAAACCTCAGTGTTATCTAAATGTTTTTTAATAAAATACAGTCTTTGTGATTGCACAAATGTGGATTTACACTGTGCGCAGCTTCCATAGACGGCCTTTATTGGACACAGACAGACTGAAGTTATTCTATACTTACACTCATACATAGGGCCTTACAGACCATCAGGGCTGTGGAGGCTTTTAACTAGGAAGGCTACTTGCAGCCAAAGAGAAAAAATCTTGTACTAAAGTATTTTTTCCTAAAGAACAATGTTGTTCAGAGACCTGCTGCAGACTGAGAGGAGTTAGACTGTGTTGACCTGCATCATAACATCAGCCTGACATCATTACACATTTAGCACAGCAAAAACAGCCACTCAATAAATCAGTAGTAGATGCATAATATCAACTGTTTCCTCACTATATATATATATATATATATATATATATATATTAACCACAGCCTCCTCAGTGTTTATATTCCAAAAATGGTTGTCTTCATACATCACTTAAACAGTTTAAATATAGTAAAACAGAGTAAGAAAATAACAAGTTTCCCTTTAAACAGGTTGCTTTCACATCTAAAGTGTGGTGGATCAGTGGCCCCTGTCATAGTGCCGTACCGCTAATGTCCCGCTCCTATATTGCCGGAAAGATCTTTGCCGGCTTTTCACCTTAGGGCGTTCATAGTGATCCTGCAAAGGCGTGACATTCTGCCCTTTCATAGTGCAGTCCATTGTCACAGAATGAGGTGGGAGGATATTGGGAGGAGACGATAGTGATGTGAGACAGAGCAATAGCAGTGCTTCACAGTTGCACAGTGCTAATAGGCTACACATTTAGCTCCGTAGCAGTACAGTGTGTATGTGCTGCAGCAGGAGGTGTTCACTTAGTGACCTCTGTTTGTTTACAACAAGCACCGGACACTCTGTGCACAGTTAGCCATGCCGGTTTGTGTACGATCAGCAGCAGGCACAATGTGTACAGTTAGCATGCTGGTTTGTTTACAATAAGCGATGGACGATGTGCACTGTTAGCGACGGCGGCCGCAGTGAACAGTGATTGGATGACTGTTGGACCAAGTGGGAGGTGTGTGTGTTAGACGTCACGCGCAAAGTCAAACATCCCAATTCGCCCCGATTACCCGTTCATAGTGGTCCCACTCCGAACAGTCCCACCAATTTTCCTCCTCTGTGACTACTGTGAGGAAATTTGGTGTTTCCGGTCATGGTGGGAAATAAAGTGGGTGGCGACCTACTTGATATTCAAGACGCTAGGCCTTGTGGGAACTCAAACTGTGAACTTTACTCTGATAACACCATGTGAGAGGGGAACATGTAGGTAAGTGGGGTCTGTCCTGATGTGATGCATAGGGGAGGAAGTATGGAATACAAATGTGCTAACAAAACTTGCTGAACTTGCTGAGTTTCGCCAGCTCACCCATTAACTTAGTGCAATCCAGAAAATTGCCATAACAACACAATACCTCTGGAGGCAGAAAATTGGTGGAATAATTTGATAGCGGCATCCCGCTTCTGGGATGTTCATAGTGCAGGCGAGACGATACAGAGCCGTAAATGTCCCTGCATGAAACGGCACTATGAAAGGGGCTAGTGGTGAAGTGTTTCATTTGGTTTGCTTTGCTTCCACACTGTGCTTTATAAAGCACACCAAGCATTGTAAACAAATGTCCTTCACCTATTGGACAGAATATAATTTGAAGACTTTGTTGTTTTTGTGTGTGTTCTGTCATCATCTGACCATATTTGGATAAGGGCCTCTACTTCATCATTAGACCATGTCTGTCATCTGACATCGTGTTGTTTCCAAATTCAACCCAGAATGCACTGTGTTTTGGTTGGCTTCCTTCCTTTGGTTCGGACAGCGTTCTTAACTGCAGTACATTGAACTCTGGTGCACTTGAGTCCTTTCACACCAGCAAAAACCAAACGGACTACTACTGAACTCTATAGCTGATTTGTGGTGTGAAAACAGAGAAAGTGATCACAAGATAACAACTATTCAGGAAGTCCTTCTTATAATAATCTATACACAATGTACATTTATGCAAATCATTAAGTAACCACATTTACACGCACATCCGTCACCGTGTGTGTGTCACCCCGGAGTTAAAACAGTTCGTTTCTTTCTCATAAGAACTGAAGTGTCTGCTGATCTCAGGTCAGCGGTTATATCTGTGTGAGCGGGCACCAATAACAGATCAATACCTGCTGCTGGGTTATAATCAGTTACTCATTTTTATTATTTTCAAGCAAACATGCCAATAATTTCCTCACTACAGCTTCTCAACTGCAGGTTTTTATTTTTCTTCTTTTTGTGTAACAAGAAATATTGATATATTTTTTGAAAAACATTTTTACTTTTTTTTTTCTGCTATCGTCTACTGAAATGTAATGTATTAATGTATCTTTTTTGATGGTTTTTAAAATATATTTTTACATTTAATGTTTTTCTCTTTTCTACTATCTTCTACCTCTACAAAAAATAAAACAAATATAAAAATATAAAACATAATAGTCGAAAAAAATTTATATATATATATATATATATATATATATATATATATATATACAGTCATGGAAAAAATTATTAGACCACCGTTATTTACATTAAATGCTTGTTTTTTAATGCCTGGTACAAGTAAAGGTACATTTGTTTGGAAAAAATATAATGATAACAACAAAAATAGCTCATAAGAGTTTAATTTTAAGAGCTGATATCTATAATTATATATATTGTGTTTATTAAATACATGATAGCTACGAATTTTATTGCCAAAAGACTGCGTGAAATTATTGGTTACGTTATTGGTATTGGCCCTGACGAGAAGTTAAGTGTCAGTTATTGGTAACGGTTGAAATAAAACCAAATTGGGCATCTCTTTAAATCATGTTGAGACGTGTCTTTAATTACTGAGTGTCTGAGCTAAAAACACACATTTAGATTCTGAGCCGAGCTTTTACATGAACCCTCTGAACCCCACCATCCTCGAACGTATGTTTTCTTTTAAAGATCACCAAAAATACACCGTTTATCAAAGAAAGAAACTGTAAAAACAGGCATTTTAAGAGTTTGAACTTTCTCACGGTCCTCAAATGGATTGGATTTCCATCAGAACCATTTTATTCTGGGGCGCCCCGGTAGCACACCTGGTAGAGCACGTACCATAGAGGCTTTGCGCTCGCAAGCGGGCGGCCCGGGTTCGAGTCCGACTCGGAGCCCTTTCCCGCATGTCTTCCCCTATCTCTCACACTTTCAAATAAAGCCTTGAAAAATGGCCAAAAAATATCTTAAAAAAAGAACCATTTTATTCTACACATGTCATTAAAAACATTACCAAAAATAAAGTGTTTGCACTAACAGGATCCTGTCAAAAACAAAATTCTGCTCCTCAGAGACACTTTGAAACCATGATTGATTCTGCTGAGACCAACGGTCACGTGACAAATATTCAATGAAAGTCTGTTTACACAGATCAGAGGGGAGAGGACAGGAGAGGATGTTTACACAGAGCAGAGAGGAGAGGACAGGAGAGGCTGTTTACACAGAGCAGAGAGGGGAGAACAGGAGAGGCTGTTTACACAGAGCAGAGAGGAGAGGACAGGAGAGGTTGTTTACACAGAGCTGAGAGGAGAGGACAGGAGAGACTGGAAACATTTAAATCGTTCAATATGTAGAATATGTGTCAACAAGCGTGACACTTGGAACAGTGTTCTTTATATAGATTCCATTTTGTTACAATTTTTTAAAAATAATTTATCAATTCATTATGATTTATGTCATTATAACTGTGTTATTCTGCACAAAAAAAATGTTAAATTACTTTTTCTAGCCTTGATTGTGCTGATCCCATAGCGCTGCAGGACTTTCTGTATATATTTTATATGTTGCTGTGAAATACAAGGCCACAGTGAGTAAAATGCAGCAGCAAACGAATGCTCTGAAACGGCTCGTTGGTCAAACAAAATATAAATATTCAACTGTTTACAGCAGCGATTCTTAAAGTGACTCTGCCAGGACGTCCCTGAAAGGTTTTCAGATTCAATTAATTATGATATATGAATATAAAGTTTGTAATATGTATTGTATTTGGTTAGACTTGTATCAATTATTTATTATTTCCACAAACTATTTTACAGGCCTATCTTATTTGAGTCTTATTTAATAGTATTATTTAAAATATATTATATGAAATATTTTTTAAATAAAATAATGAGAATCCACTAATTATCTAGCCATGTGTAAGAGTGAGACACTTTCTATTATGTCAAATTAAAAGTGTAAAAAAATACTTGACATTAAATTATTCCAGTGAACAAACATTAAGGGCTCACAGCTATATTCTTATTAAAATATCTATATAATATATATATTTTATCTTTCTGGGCTGCAAGAACTCTACTCTGAGGTCACAGTGACGAGTGTGTGTGCAGATTTAAATTTAAAATTTACATTTGTGAAACGATGAAATGTTCCTTGAATAAATGAGCCTCTGAGGTATTAAACTGATTTATAATGTCAGCAGAACATTAACATGAATAAATAATGAGTTCATGATCTCAGTACAGTACATTAACTCAAGTACACGACATTTAGCTAATAGCTTAATTACTTTTCAGGTCGAGATTTAACATGAAATACGTGATTAATCTAAAATTATTATCACAAATTAAAATGCTGCTTACCTAAATGCATCAATAATATTAATCAAATAATATATTTGGAATATATAAAACAATCTGCATAATGAGATTTTTTACTTTTGATACTTTAAGTACATTTTCATGCTGATACTTTGGGTTTTGAATGCAAGTCTCATACTTGTAGTGGAGTAAATTCACAGTGTGGTATTAGTACTTTTACTGCAGTAAATTATCTGAATGCTTCTTCCACCAATGACATCTGATTAATCTTCATTTTTCATGCAGGAATGTCAGAAAATGCAATTTTCAGCCTCCAATATATGGAGATTTTCTGTTTTTTCTGTTTCGTATCATAATAATCTAAATATTTTGAGGTTTTGGACTCTAAAACAGACAGTTTTTAACTATTTCTTTACATTAAATAAACCAAACAGTTAATCAATGAAATAATGGCAGATTAATTGAGAAAAAAAAGAAAAATAATTATTAATACCATCATCACACGTAGTTTATTAAACAGAACATAACAAGTACTTTTACGTCTGATATTTATGCATCAATAATATTAATCAAATATTATATTTGGAATATATAAAACAATCTGCATAATGACAACTTTTAATTTGGTTGCTGATACTTTGGGTTTTGAATGACTTTTACTTGTAGTGGAGTAATTTCACAGTGACGTATTAGTACTTTTACTGCAGTAAAGATCTGATTTATCCTCATTTTTCATGCCGGAATGTCAGAAAATGCAATTTTCAGCCTCTAATATGTGGAGATTTTCTGTTTTTTTCATATCATAATAATCTAAACATTTTTAGGTTTTGGACTCTAAAATAGACAGTTTTAACTATTTCCAAACGGTCAATGGCAGATTCATTGAGAATAATAAAAAAAAAAGAATTATTAATACCATCATATGTAGTTTATTAAATAGAACATAACAAGTACTTTTAAGTTTGATACTTTACGTAGATTTTGATGCTGATAATGAGAATGTCTATTTACAGCCTCTAATATCTGGAGATTTACAGTTTTCTCTGTTTTATATCATAATAATCTAAATATTTTGGGGTTTTGGACTCTATTTCCAAATGGCAAGTAAATAATGGCAGATTAATTGAGAATAAAAATAACAATTAATTATTAATACCATCACTACATGTAGTTTATTAAACAGAACATAACAAGTAATTTTTCTTTTGATACTTTAAGTACATTTTGATGCTGATACTTTTGGTTTTGAATGCATGAGATTTACTGTAGTGGAGTCATTTCACAGTGTGGTATTAGTACTTATACTACAGTAAAGTATCTGAATACTTTTTCCACCACTGACATCTGATTCATCGTCAATTTTCATGCAAGAATGTCAGAAAATGCCATTTCCAGCCTGTAATATCTGGGGATTGTTATTGAGACTTTTTTTCTTTGTTTCATATCATAATAATCTAAATATTTTTGAGGTTTTCGACTCTAAAACAGACATGTTTTTAACTATTTCCAAATGGTCAATCAAGAAAATAATGGCAGATTAATTGAGAATAAAAAATAACAATGACTTATTAATACCATCACCACATGTAGTTTATTAAACAGAATAGAACAAGTACTTTCAAGTTTGATATTTTAAGTACATTTTGATGCTGATACCTTTGGTTTTGAATGTAGGACTTTTACTGTAGTGGAGTCATTTCACAGTGTGCTATTAGTACTTTTACTGCAGTAATGGATCTGAATACTTGTTCCAACCCTGGTTTGAAACCAGTTTGACAGTAAACAGGTGCCTGAGGGCAGGCCAGAGACAGGGACAGAGACAGAGACAGGGACAGGGACAGTGGACTCACCCCAGGGTGCTGATGAAGCCGTTGACGGAGCCCTCGGCGTACAGGGACACGATATCCCCGATGTGAAGGAAACTGGAGGCAGAGTCCGACATCCTGCAGCTCAGTCCGGAGCCGACACACACACAGGTAGAGGAGGAGGAGGAGGACAGGTAGAGGAGAGACTTTCTCCTCCTTTATCTCCCTTTATCTCCCTTTTCTGCACTTTTACTCCTGCCGCAGCTGCAGGAGTAAAAGCGGGTTTAGAGTGAACCTGCAGGGTCCAGGTCTCAGTGAATCCGCCTCCTCTCAGCCACTGCCGGGTTCTGCATGACAGAACACTGTGAAACTTTTCAACAAGTCCGGAGAAGATTCAAAAGTGAAAAAGAAACTCAAAGAGCAGAAAGTTCCTGGAGAGAGAAATACCAATCCTCCCGCGGTGTGTGTGTGTGTGTGTGTGTGTGTGTCCAGGAGTTATACTGAGAAGTGTAGAGACACACAACACACACTCTGCTCTGCGCTGGATGTCCCCTCCCTCTCTGCTCTAACACCGTGTGTGTGCGGGGGCGTGCATGTGCGCGCGCCTGCCGGAGACTTCGGCATTAACAACCAGGAAGTGAGCTGAGGTGTTGATAAGAGCTGCAAGAAAGAAAAACTGCCGCAGGCGCACACACTAACACAAAACACACACACACACACACACACACACGCATGCAAACTGTAACCCGGGCGTGCACGGGCATGCCTGTGAGCCACGTGCACGCGCATCCCCACCTTTCAACTCCCCTCAACCAAAACAAACAAGTTAAGCGACATATTTTAAGTTCTTAATTTTACGTTTGAAAGAGTAAGAATGAAAATAATGATTAAGTCACCTAAAGCTTCACTTACTTGCTTTTTCTTCCAGAGCTTTTAGCCACATCTCACAGCCTTCATCAGCAGGTGGAGATCAGAGCTGCAGCTGATTCATCAGTTGGTTCATGGAGTCAGAAACACACTTTTTAATGACACAAATCAATTTGCATTTTGTTGGTTGTCGATCGTAAAAAGCTCAGGTGGAATTTTTAGCTTTTTTCCAGAGCTCTCAAACCTCATCTCATTGAAAGGTAATAATAATAATAATAATAATAATAATAATAATAATAATAATAATAATAATAATAATAAACAAATCAAACTAAAAATAAACTAAAAAATAACAGTGAGTAAATTAATTTATTAGAAATTAATTAATTCATTTACAAGAAAAAAAGACTAAGTCATAGGTGTGTGATATTTATCAGAAAAAATAAATAAATAAATAAATAAATAAAAATGAACTAAACTTAAGTAAATAAATCCCGATACACAAACACAAAAATGCAAATAAATAGGTAGAAGCAATCCAGACAATAAAACAATAAAAGATAGTAAAAAAGGAGACAACACCACATGAAATAGGTCTCAAGAAGTGATTTAAAAGAAGTCAGATAGCGTTAAAACACTGACTGTATAATAATGAGAAGAGTGGTCACTGTGATGTCACCCGCTGGATTCAGGACTTCTGCTCTGAAGCCTCAAGTCTGGCACCAACATGTTGGTTTTTAGCAACCACTGCATGTGCAAAACGGATCTATTATGCATTAATGTTATCATTATTAATTATTATTATATCAGTTTGTTTACAACAACCACTGGACACTGTGTACAGTTGGCATGCCGGTTTGTTTACAATAAACAGTGGAAGCTGTGCACAGTTAGCGACGAGGGCCGCATTTGTCGTGCTGCTGAACAGTGATTGGATGACTGTCGGACCAAGTGGGAGGCAAGTGTAACCCCTAAATTCCACTGGATGCGTAACGGCTGCAGATCCGTCAGCGGAGCCGTTACGCACTCATTATAATCACTGTGTGAGATTCCACCGACTCCAGATCTGCTGCGTAGTGAGTCCGACGTCTCACGGCCATCCGTCAGCCCTCCAACACTTGGGCAGAGCTTCTATTTTTGAAGGACGACGGAGCACAATTTGAAGACGTGATGATGGGCGGGGACAGACCTGAAGTCAACAGGTTAGAGACTTTCACTCGTCTTTTCACCCCACTGACACCATGGATGAGGAGATGTTGATTCTGGAAGTCCAAAATCATACAATTATCTGTGACCCGTCACATCCTTTAGATAAAGACAACCATAAAAAGGAAGTGGCTTGGAAAACCATTGCAGGAGTAATGGAAGTGGATGATGAGTTACTAATAAGGTCCAATAAATGTTGTTTGAAAGCAAATGATCTGTTCTTGTACATTAAATGAGACATTATCTAGTTATACATGTAGAAAATCCAGTTATATCACTTGATTATACGTGAATTCACGAGATCTTGGGACTCCGCTGTCCACAACGGTGCCGCTCACAGACGGATCCGGTGTCTGTTGACGGACTGCAGAGATACGCAGCCGTTGCGGACGGACCCATTTCGGAGTTATGTCGCATTCAGTGGAATCCCGGGGTAAGACATCATGCGCGACGTCAAATATTCCGCCTTGCCGGATGTCCCGTTCATAGTGATCCTGCTTCCAACAGTCCCACCAATTTTCCTCCTCTGTGGTGACATCTGGAGGCGGAAAATTGGTGGGATCATTTGATCCCGGGTGAGATGTTATGTCCCGGCATGAAACGACACTATGGAAGGGGCTAATGGTTCTTCTGTTTTTAGGGCACTTTCACAAACCGAGTCTGTTTGGTTAGTCAGGAGGCCTGTTTAGGAAGGTGGAGGAAATATCCTCACAGTTTTATTTGTTATTGGTTGAAAATTTGGTGGTGGAAAATGTAGACACGGAAATAAACAAAGCAACATGGAGCTAAACACACCCGGATAGTACCTGTGATTCTACTGGCTGTAATCCTGCAGAGAATAGTGGATTGTTGAGGCTCCGTGTCGTCATCAATGTGTTGATCCATTATTAGACCAGCCTTGATGCGCTTCTACGATTGTAGCAGAAAAATACTTCTTGACTAAAAATAATGAAGCGAGACCTTTCCTTTCATGATCAGACGATCTTTAGTGAAAAATAAAGAAGAGCAAAAAACATACAGTGGTGCGTTCATGCCGTGGCTCCACATTTCTTTCTAACACAACAAACTCTGACGTAATCACGTACGTTACGTCTGCTCCTAGAGCATCTTGGGAAATGAAGTATTTTTAATGTAACTCCAAATCAATGAAATTAAATGTCTCTTTCTAATCACATATGACACACATGAACTGTTTTTAATAATATTACTGTTAACTTATATTTGACCTGTATTGACTTATTTATTCTTTTATTCAGTCAAATAAATTCTCAACAACGATGAAGGTAAATATTAGGTTACTTCAAGCAATATGTTTATAATTCTGCAACGAGAAATTTTCTGAAGTTTCACTTTGTAGGCTACCACTGAGCTAAAGCAGTCGGTCCTCTCCCAGTCATGGTTGCATCTGTCGCTCTGTGTTCATCTCACAAAATGCCATCACATTCCACAATCCATCGTGTTTTGGTTCATTTCCTGTAGTTGGGTCGGATTACATTCACATACGATCAAACTGCTCTTGGGTTGGTTTGGAAACGGACCGAGACCCGCTCTCGCAAGTCGTACCAGAGTATGATTAGTGTTCACAAGCGACCAAACGAAGCGTAACGAGGATTTAACAGCACCAGAGTTTGATTGAAGTGGACTAAACTTTGGGTTGTGAAAAAGCAACAAGACATTGATAAGAAAATATTCCTTTGATGAAGTGAAAGGGTCAGAGTTCAGTTTACTGCAGGTGAGAACGCAGTCCGAACCAAAGGAAGTTAGCAAACCAAAACACTCGGAAATTTGGATGGAATTTTGAGAATCAACACCTGGCAAGGTAGTAGCAGGCTTGAAAAATGTCTCGTGGACAGACGTGGTTTAATGATGAAGTTAAGGCCCTTTTCCAAATATGGTCATATGATGACACACACAAAAACAACAAAGTCCTCCAGGTATTTATAGCCAGAGTGGTGGCTAGTGGATTCAATCACACAGCGGATTAATGCTGCATTAAAGTGAAAAAACTCCACCAACACTACATTAAAGTATCAGCTCTTTCCCTCATATATTCTGTCCAACAGACAAAGGACATTTGTTTACAATACTTGGTGCGCTTCATAAAGTGTGGAAGCGAAACAAACCAAAATGAAAAAGAGGAGAAAAATAAATGATAAATTAATACATTTTAATGTCACAGAAATTCTTTACAGCGTATAGGTATAAATACTGTTTAAAGTCAGAACACCAGCCCCTGCTGGGTAGTTAAAGTCAAATATTTATCTTTTTTTTAAATAAAATTGATAAAAAGATAAATATTTAAACATTTATTTCACAAATTAATGAACCGTCTGTTGGTCAACCCATCACAGCAGCTCAGGAGCTTCTCATCTGAAGATAATAATAAAAATAACAATAAATAATAATAATAATAATAATAATAAAACCAATATATATAACCCATTTAAAAACAATTTAAAGGCAAAAGACAAAGAAACAACAACAGGTTCAAGAGTGGAGCTGAACGAGTGACAATATCAGGGTAAAATAAATACAAGAAAAGGAAAATTATAAAATCATAGTGAACAGCAGGGGCATGTACAAGTAATATTTAACATTCTTTTTTTTATGTAAAAAATTAAATAATCAAACAAATAAATAAATACAAATGAAATGAAATGAAATAAATAAATAAATAAAATTAAAACAAAACGAAAAAAGCTAACAAATAATAACATCACAACATAACATAAAATAAAAAAAATAAAAAAATAAAAAATTGAATAAAAATAAAATAAATACATCTGCATACACAAACACAACAATGATAATAAATAGGCAGAAGCAATATAGACAATAAAAACAATTAAAGGTGATAAAAATGGGTCTTAAGAATTTGATTTAAAAGAAATTAGACAGCATTAGTGTAAAACTCCACAAAGCAACTGTAGTTTTAGTAGATTTAGTGTGGAGAATATACACATCAACAAACATCATACCAGAGCTGCATATCTTCTTACATCTTAAAAATGGAAGTTTATCCTCTGATCTGGAACATTTTCTCTAAAATGAGACCAAAACAAAAACTCAAGGTGAAGTCTGCAAACTGAGAAGCTGCTTTTCATTGCGGAAGTTTGTGGTTTTTTCAAAGAAAACCACAACTTTTCTTGTGAGAAAACAGAAACACACAGAGACACACAGAGACACACAGAGACTCATAGAGACACACAGAGACATACAGAGACACACAGAGACATACAGAGACACAAATAGACATGCAGAGACACACAGAGACACACAGAGACACAAATAGACACACAGAGACACACAGAGACACACAGAGACATACAGAGACACAAATAGACATGCAGAGACACACAGAGACACACAGAGACACAAATAGACACACAGAGACACAAATAGACACACAGAGACACACAGAGACATACAGAGACACACAGAGACACACAGAGACACACAGAGACACAAATAGACATGCAGAGACACACAGAGACATACAGAGACACAGAGACACACACAGAGACACATAGAGACACACAGAGACACATAGAGACACACAGAGACACGCAGAGACACACAGAGACATACAGAGACACACATAGAGACACACAGAGACACATAGAGACACACAGAGACACATAGAGACATACAGAGACACAGAGACACACACAGAGACACATAGAGACACACAGAGACACATAGAGACATACAGAGACACAGAGACACACACAGAGACACACAGAGACACATAGAGACACACAGAGACACACAGAGACACACACAGACATACAGAGACACACAGAGACACAAAGAGACACACAGAGACACACAGAGACACACAGAGACATACAGAGACACACAGAGACATACAGAGACACATAGAGACACACAGAGACACACAGAGACATACAGAGACATACAGAGACACGCAGAGACACAAATAGACATGCAGAGACACACAGAGACACACAGAGACACAAATAGACACACAGAGACACATAGAGACATACAGAGACACACACAGAGACACATAGAGACACACAGAGACACATAGAGACACACAGAGACACACAGAGACATACAGAGACACACAGAGACACACAGAGACATACAGAGACACAAAGAGACACACAGAGACATACAAAGACACAAATAGACATGCAGAGACACACAGAGACACACAGAGACATACAGAGACACACAGAGACACAAATAGACATGCAGACACACACAGAGACATACAGAGACACAGAGACACACACAGAGACACACAGAGACACATAGAGACACACAGAGACACACAGAGACATACAGAGACACAGAGACACACACAGAGACACATAGAGACACACAGAGACACATAGAGACACACAGAGACACATAGAGACATACAGAGACACAGAGACACACACAGAGACACATAGAGACACACAGAGACACATAGAGACATACAGAGACACACAGAGACATACAGAGACACACAGAGACACACAGAGACACACAGAGACATACAGAGACACAAATAGACACACAGAGACATACAGAGACATACAGAGACACACAGAGACACACAGAGACACACAGAGACATATAGAGACACACAGAGACACACAGAGACATATAGAGACACACAGAGACACACAGAGATATACAGAGACACACAGAGACACAAATAGACATACAGAGACACACAGAGACACAGAGAGACACAGAGAAGTACTTTTACTTTTTCTTTAGTAAGGTTTTGAAATACTTCATCAACCACTGTTCACCACTCTGACAGACTGTAGGTTGGTCTGTGTGTGTGTGTGTGTGTGTGTGTGTGTGTGTGTGTCGAGTCATGCTGACTGGACTTCCTGTTTGAGCTGTTAAAGCAGCAGGGTGGTTCACAGACACCAGCAGTTTGTGTTGTTGTTGTTGTGGTCACTATAAAGGACACACACACACACACACACACACACACACACAGAGGGTGGGGATGTGTTATTTTCTGCTTTTTAAAAATGGGCGTTGAAGTTTCTTCATTTTGTTCTTTGATCAAAGACTTCTGTTTGGTCTTATGTCGTTTAATAATTAAATTAGAACAATAAATACATATAATAACAACATAATAAATAAATAAGTCAATACATTATTAAAAATATGTTATATATTGAGCTAGTTTCATACAAGACATGCAGCCCAAAGTGCTGTGCAATTAAAATATGCAAGAAAAATATAATAATTGAAAACATAATATATTTAATATAATAAAAATAAAAATAATCCAAATCAGACAATAAATGACAAAATGTATAAGTGAAAGTAAAAACAGAGGGCTGTCTCATTCTTCCAGAGTTACCAGACTAACTGAATTTTTTGATTTGATTTAATTTTTGATTTTGAAAATAAATCAGTTCTCAGCTGTTGTTCATGTTCTATTTATTTCTCATTGCTCATTGGGTTCTATTGGAGGAATGCTGACATATTTTTATCAGGAAAAACAGGAAATTAATGTTTAACCAGAGAAAGAAGAGAAGCTCTGTGATTCTGACTATCTGCTGTCTGTGAGCAGGAAAATTCTACAAATACTTTCCTCTCTCTCACAACTCTCTAACAACAACTCTGTTTATTTTAAAACTGGAAGCTCACATCATTGGATTTCAGGGGGCGGCATTAAAACACAATGTTGGATTAAATAATGTAGTGAAATTCAGTGCCACTTCATTGTGATTATCAGGCTAAAGGCCTGTTGAAAAAAAATTTTGCTCCACATATTCTACATATTGACCTATTTCCATGTCTCCAGTCTCTCCTGTCCTCTCCTCTCTGCTCTGTGTAAACAGATTTTAACAGTGTTGCTGAGGAGCGAAATGGAGATTTTTAACAGGACCAGTGATTCTGATAGAAATATCACAATTTGAAGCTTCGTTTTGGTCACTGTAGCCGTGTTTCCTTTAGGGGGAAGAGTGGCTGGACAAGTCTCAGGCCACGCCCTCTCAAATGTCCGCTCACTCAGCGTGTCCCCGGAGGGATTTACGAGACTTGTGTATGTATGGTTTTTGGTTGTTGCCTAATCACTTTAGCCGGGGTATACCCATACTGTCTTGCGCGCTCGATTTCATTTTGAACCTGCAAGCCGTCTGGAAACTACAGCCGTTTCTTAGCCCTGTTTTAGGGATCCAATCACAGAACGGGGAGGGACGGCAAGACGATGACGCGTACTACTCGACAGATGGAAGCTTGTAGTTTTGTAGTTTTCTTATGGATCCAACATGGCTGCAGCAGACGCAAAGCTCTCTTTGGATCTAGCTGACGGCGCTTTAAATAGTTTAGAGCAAAAGTTGATTTTAAAAGAAGAACAATGTTTGACTTTAAACTCCTGTTTCACCACCAAAAAGGATGTTTTAGCCTTGCTTCCGTCAGGATTTGGCAAAAGCCTAATCTACCAACTATCCCCGCTACCGCTCGCTGCTGTAACGCCGGTGATCTCGCTACGAGCCGGGGGACAGCGGAGCCCCCAGAGACCCCCAGCAGCTCGTCTATTGACCATAAAATCAGTGGATGTGTGTGGCTGAATAACATGAGGGGGAATAAGGCGTAAAAATAAAGAATCTTGCAGAAAGCGAGAACTGGAGAAGCAAAGCAGCAAGCAACACACACACACCAACACTGTCGGTAGACTGAAACTACAGAGCAGCCAGAGCCAGAACATGCTGCAGAAAAACGTTGCAGAAGCATAATTGAGCATTTTAGTCTCAAGGTAGAGATGGGCTAGTTTGGCTATGTAAACATCAATTTCTTTCGCTTTACATACGTTATCTGGTATAACTGATACGATTGGCTAAGAGCTGACACTTATGATAGACATTCATAGCGCCCAATAAACGGCTCTGGAGGATCGTAAACCACGCCTCCTCTACGGAGAAATGAATAGCTGGTTGCCAGACTAATCTCATTTGCGATATAGTCTGGCGTTAGCCAGGCTATAATCACTTAGCGACAGTTTTGACCGTGATCACATACACAACGGATTAAACATGGGAGACCCAACTGTGACCGCTGGCGCTAACTGTGCACAACGTCCGCAGCTGATCATAAACATTGTGAATGAACTGGCATCGCTAACGACTCGTTAAGAAGATTAAGAACGAGTCTCCAAAAGTCTCCAATAACACCAGAAAAAGTTGCTGAATTTGTTGCTAGTTGCTTTTTTCAAAAATAGTCGCTAGGGGGGTCTGAAAAGTCGCTAAATATATCGACAAAGTCGCTAAGTTGGCAACTACTTTTTTTTTAACAATTTTTTTTTACCATTTTACAAATGGTGTGTGTTGTTGTGGCGTTGAGTACTACGTCACATCCTGCTTGGCGTTCTATCCAATCAGCAACCAGGCTTTTTCAGGGGGACAAAAGCAGCACAGGGGCTCTTCAACAGGGATGAAAATAGTCCTCACAAAAGACCGCTCAGGACGGCTCATATTTAAATTAGAGGCGTTATGGTGAGTGAGACCCGTCTCACTCCAGGTATTGGACTGTAATGGAAACACCCTTTATTTCTAATGGAAGGTTAGTAACCGATGAAACGTTCAAGGACCTTTGTAAAGTTAAAAAAATAAAATAAAGCCTGTTTTTACAGTTTCTACAATAATTGTCATACTTAGAATTTTTTTTCATACATATGATCGTCACAAATGATCCATTCAAGGACCTTCCGAAAGTAGAAAACACGGCGATAATGTTCACTTCAGCACTGAGTGTGGGCAGATATTTCCAGGGACGGAATAGTGAGTTTTCTGGAGGATTTTCCAACATTGACTCAGACTTTAACTAGCTGCAGGGACGCACAATAGGAATGCCCTCTCTCTGAAAAGTCTCTCTGAAGCCTTTAAGCAGAGCCAAGAGGAGGTGCTGGTCTGGTTTTCCCTCTGATCACTTGAATCACAATGTGCTAAAAGATTATTATGGGATGTTTCACCTCGGCTTTAATCAGGACAGTCTGAGCGCTGATACTAACACTCACAATTAGTAGTCTACTCCACCTGACCCGTCCATTAGGAGATGTATAACATGTGAAACTGTGTGTGTGTGTGGGGTGTCCATGGTGACAGCGGGTCGGTCTCCGTGGCGATGAGGAGAACAGGCTAAAAGCATGTTTGTTACTAGAAAGGAGGCGTAAAACTTCCGATGGGCGTAAAATAACTCATTTAGACCTGAGTGTGTGTGTGTGTGACGCTGAAATACAGTCGGTCTTTGTTCTGCTTCAGACTAAAAACCTGCTGTAAGAGGCCTGTTTTTTTAACTTCACGTCCTCTCAATAATATTCATCAGACGTGTTTACAGGGACATGATAATTATGGTCAATAATCATCACAATAAATTAAGATTTCAGTGAAGAGACATTCCTCCATGTTACATTAAAGTTTCTTTCTTGTCTGCATGTTACCTTGTCACACTGCATGTCACACATAAATGTTTGTTTTACTCATTTCAGGTACACACATGTCCATCCAACTGAGTCTATTTATTTGAACCTAAACCAAATCAATACCATTATATGTAACTACACTGTAAAAAAAAAAAATCTGTTTAATTTACGATAAAATACCGGCAGCTTTGGTTGCCAGAACAAATACAGTGAGTGTATGTAAATGTAAATATCAGCAAAAACTGTAATTTATACTGAATAATCCCATTACTTTTAGTATAATTGTGACATCATGGTATTTCTCCATCAATTTTAGATGAAAATTTTATATTTTTATGTTTTGTTTTCTACAGTTTATGACAGTAGAATTTAAAGTTTTATGCTATTCTTTGATTTACAGTAATTAAAAGTATCTACATCTATCTATGTACAATGTTTAATTTTACGACCTATTTCTGATGCAATTTGACAGTGTTTTACTGTACTCTACAAACATTTCTACAGTGTATAGCTAATGGAATTGACCTTATTTGCATTTACAGTTAACCTAATAAGTGTAATTACTGTTAATGCATTGTGTTTATGTGGCCAACTAAAGTTAAATAATTTCAATTGTATAGAATGTATTGTATTGTATTGTACTGGGCGACACGGTGGTGTAGTGGTTAGCACTGTCGCTTCACAGCTTCACTAGTTCCACTGTAAAAAAAAAAATATTCTCTAGAAATGTACGCTATCATATTATTTTACAGTGGGGTTTTTTTCTACATCTACTGCAAGTGCCATAAAAATGTATTACTTTTATTACAAATATTAATCATAAAATAAAATTTGAAATCTGTAAAATAATATAATGGGAGGTTTTTTTTACACTATAGTTCAAATGGTCTTGAATGCTAAATTATAGTGAATTGTATGTAAAAAAAAAAAAAAAAAAGGGAAAATTAAGGCAATTTTCTGTTTTTGTAGAGTAAAACTTTACATTTAAAAATGTAGTTATTCTACAGATATATATTTTTAAAATACATGTATTTACTATATATTATCCTTTTTTTTTTTAAATATCCGTAAAATAACTTGTTTGGTTGTTTTCTGTTATTTGTTGGTAACTTTTGCTGCCAGACTTTTTACCATTCTTTTTTTTTTTTTTTTTTTACAGTGCAGGTTATCTGCAGTCTTTGAGCAGGTAAATAAATAAAAATCTGCTTCACAATCTCTACAATCCTGCAGCAGCTGGTTGTTTAGGGACTTTATGCAAAAGTGAGATTTTAATGTTTTAATTAAAATACTTCTCTCTTTCCTCCCTCAGATCTCAGTTCATTTTAAGATTTGAGGCTTGTGTCACTAATTTTCAGGGGATCAAACTGAAAACGGTTCAAGTTTCTCTGACGGTAAGTCATGTGGTCATATATAAATATAAATTGTGTGTGTGTGTGTGTGTGGTGACACAGTTGTGTCTACCTTCTGAAGTGATGGGGGCAGGCAGGCTGGCTGGACGCTCGGAAGATGGAGGGATGGACAGATTTAGAAAAAGACAGCTGTCTAAATAGGGAGAAGATCTGAAAGAGATTTTCCATCTGAAGTTGAAAACACAAACTCTCTGGAGGTTAGAGACGAGGTCGATAACTGGGACAAAGTGAAAAACAAAACATGCAGAGTGACAACAAAGATGCAAATATTATTTTGGTTCAACCCGACAGAAATACTTTTTATTTAGTTGTGTTCTGTGATAAAGCCTGTCTTATAAGTCTGTTTATCTTTGCAAAATTGATATCTGTAATATATAGAGAGAGAGCTTGGGTGATGTTTATTTTTATTTTTTTGTATTCTTTATTTGAATGATCAGCAACTGACTGATACTGAACATGCCGTACTGATGTACATTGAGCCTTTTATTTGACTTTTTATGTATTCATCATTTTACTAAAGAAGCACTGAATTTTATTAAGCATTAAGCATTTTATTTGTGTTTATTCTAATGGTGAGAAGCTAATTGATACTCTGTTTATTTAAATATTTATTTTATTTTATTTTTTCTTCTTTATTTTAATGGTCAGCAACTGACACTGTACATTTATTTATTTATTTATTGTTTATTCAAATTGTGAGTAGTTGACTGACACTGAACATACACTATTGATGTTTACTTAGCGTTTTTTTTTTTTTCATTTTTATTTATTCTTTATTTAAATAGTCAGCAACTGACTGATTCTGGACATACATAACTGATGTTTATTTAGCAATATTTTAAAATTAATTATTTCTTTTAGGTGTCAGTATCTAAAGTAATACTAAACATACACTGTTTATTTAACTGTTTGGTTTTTTTATTTATTCCTTTTTTAGTTAAATAGTGAACAAGTGACTGATAACCATAGTCTTGATTTTTATTTAGTTAATTATTTGTTTTATTATTTTTTATTTATTTAAATTGTTATCAACTGACTGATACTGAACACACACTGATGTTTATTTAGTCATTAAATGTATTTTATATTTATTCTTTATTTTCTCATGATGATAAGTTATAGGTATATTATAATTTATAATATTATTAAATAATAATTAATACAGTTATTTGTTTAAGAAAGCAGCATAGAATTCAAATCATTTTTGACCCACAGGATATCGAATATCGAATCGAAAACTTTTGTTTTTGTAGATGTAGACACTCTGAATCTCAGTGTGTTTGTTATCAGGGTTGTGGTAACATTGGTGCAAAATCCACATAGAAATTGTCTATTTTCTTTCTTTTTTTCGGCCCACCACCATCCCTCTGACTTTTGGAGGACAACTTTATTTTTATTTACAGAACAAGAAAAGGTCAAACAACTTAAACAGAAAATAAGGTGACAGACAGACAGACAGACAGACAGACAGACAGACAGACAGACAATCCAGGAGGTAGCCTGACCAATGGGGGAATTTTATGTAAATGCTATATATGCGTATGTGTGTGTGTACTTTGTATTTATAAGTGCTTATACAGTACAGGCCAAAAGTTTGGACACACCTTCTCATTCGATGTGTTTCCTTTATTTTCATGACTATTTACATTGTAGATTCATCAAAACTATGAATGAACACATGTGGAATTATGTACTTTACTTTTTACTTGTACTAAAAGTGTGAAATAAGTGAAAACATGTCTTATATTCTAATAAGCAAAGGGTGGCTACTTTGAGGAATCTAAAATACAAGACATGTTTTCAGTTATTTCACACTTTTTTTGTTAAGTACATAATTCCACATGTGTCCATTCATAGTTTTGATGCCTTCAGTGAGAATCTACAATGTAAATAGTCATGAAAATAAAGAAAACGCATTGAATGAGAAGGTGTGTGTCCAAACTTTTGGCCTGTACTGTATATATGTGTGGATATTTCAGGGAGAAAAAGAGGTGTGTTGCAAAGTTCTATGGAATTGGGATCAGGCATTTGTAGAGGTGAATTTTAGAATAAATGTAGACCAAGTTTTGTTGAATCAGGGTATGTTGTGATTAATTGATGCTGACATTTTTTCCATTGAGATTTGATCTATTATCACATTTTTTAAATTGTCTAATTTCAACCTACTGGACCTCCTGCTACTGTGATGACAGCTGATTCAATGATTTTTGCCCAAACAGTTGTTTGGATTAATAATTATTGGTGCATTCATGTGTTCAACACTTTAATGCTGCAGCTGGTAAAAGTGGAGCTCAGTGTTAATACTTTATATGATAGATTCATCCAACAACTAGAAAATTTCCTCTGGGGAAATTGTGAAAGGGCCACGGGGGCTACTGCCGGTGTGTGTACACTATGATGAGATTCTTCAGAGATTTATAACAATTAATACTAGTAATTAGGGCCTCGGGGCAATCGCACCGAGCACTGGTCCCATACAGTGCTCGGGGCAAGGCAGTGGAATTTGTGGCCTGGAGCGCAGTTTTCAAATTTATCTTTTGACAATTTTTTCTCTCCCTCTACACTCTGAGCGATGATGTCACACACTGTGACACGAACATTCCGTGCAATACACACCCATTATAATCTCAGAATTTCTCCAAAAATGATCATGGTCATTGAACAGGGATTGATAAATAACTATATGACCTATCGAAACGTGGATTAATACACCGATACACAAGACTTGTGTCTACTGTTTAAAGTTTAAATGGAGTCTCTAAGTGAAATTATGCCGGAGAAGAAGACGTTTAAAAATCTCAAATTATTGTTCTTTTTCGCTCATTTTTTTCCAGCCATCCCATTCACTTCAATGCAAAATTTTGGGCAGTTTTTCATGACTTACGTCGAGAAAAAAATCGTGTTCCATAGCGAAAAGTAATAGCACACCGATCCCGATCAAACCGCACGTTTTGATATATAATTTGTCCTGCAACTCCGGAAGAGGAAGAAGAAAAAATCCACAGTATAACAGTAGTGCAGCACAGTGCGATTGCCCAGAGGCCCTAATAACGATAAAAACGTATTATTTGATTTATAGTTTGTTAGAAATCTAGATCTGCAAAATTACTTTAAATTTTACTACATGCAGCATGGAGAGAAAACCACAACATGGTGATTCTCTGCAGAACACAGTTTGTCTTGACTTATGTACCATGAGGTGCTCACATGAACAACAGCAGTAAAAACACTAAAGGACAGACAGAAAACCATAAAGTCATAAAATAACACAATAAAACTGACTGTTCAGACTTCAAACATGAAGTCAAACCAGTTAGAGTTTGAAGTGGACCAGAACAGCTCCATCCTGAGGAGTTAGAGATCTCTAACTGTACAGAAGCTGAAACTTGATCAGTTTGTCGTGTGTTATTGATAACAGCGATGGGTGTCATGCAGGAAGACACTGACCCTCAGTGAACATGCATCATGTGTGAATGTGGGTTAAATCCCACATGCTCGGAGCAGATAGTGTGTTTTGATTTTTCAGGTCATCTCTGAGCCGCAGCGAGATGATTCGCTCCAAACCAAACACCAGCGTCAGCCTGAGGAGATTTAGATTGGATTTAAGAGAAAGGAGGAATTTCACGCTCTGTTGTTTCACACCAACATTTTCCACAGACTTTCTCGCCCTTATAAGGTGTGTGTGTGTGTGTGTGTGTGTGTGTGTGTGTGTCCACTGACCCCTGGTGCCCCTCCATGTCTTTCCACTGCAGAGACTGACAGCCTTATATAGAGCTGCAGCAGCAGAGAGGACGGAACAGAGCTGTGTCCATATCCAGCAGGTCAGCTCACGGCTCGCTCTGAGGACACCTGGGACATCTGGGACACTTGGGGCACCTGGGACACTTGGGACACTTGAGATACTTGGGACACCTGGCACACTTGGGACACCTGGGAGACTTGGGGCACCTGGGACACTTGAGATACTTGGGACACCTGGGACACTTGAGACACTTGGGACACCTGGCACACTTGGGACACCTGGGACCTGCTGTTTGATCGACAAGATTATTAATACAGCACATTCAATCAGTTAATGAGTCAATCAATCAACCATCCAACCAACCAACCAACCAACCAACCAACCAACCAACCAACCAATCAATCAATCAATCAATCAATCAATCAATCAATCAATCAATCAATCAATCAATCAGTTATGACTGAAGTCAGCCTGAATGATAAAACTCAACAGGTGCCAAATCAAACATTGTGGATCAAACCATGCAGGTCATCCAGCAACTCATCATCCAATCAGAAACATTCCAGATTATTCCTGAGAGATTTATTTTAAATGTGTACAGATTATTTTTACTCTTTAACTTCTTTAAATTCTTGTTAAAAAAGGATAAAATAAATGAAGTCAAGTCTGATAAACCTCTAAACTCACAGATCTGTGACTCTGATGTCACTTTACAAGTACATTAACTCAAGTACTGTAAGTACAGTTTAGAGGTACGTGTACTTCACTTTATATTTAGTCATTCCATTTTATGTAACCGTATACTTTTACTCCACTACATTTTAGAGGTGAATATTGTACTTTTTACTTCACTCCATTCAGCTGACGGATTCAGTTACTTTTCAGGTCGAGGTTTAACATGAAATACATTGTATTTTAACACCGTAAAATGCTGCTTATATAAATGCATCATAAATAAAAACCAAATATCTGGAATATATATATATATATATATATATATACTTTAAATGATTGATACAATGTGAATTACTCTTGACAGATAAAGTATATATCTTCTGAAAACAAAATGATTCCAACTATATATATATATATATATATATATATATTATAACTAAAAATGTCATTGCCAAAAGCTGCTTCTATGTGTTTATTTATATAAAAACAAAAACAACTTGTACTTGAACTTCTACAAGCATCACCCACAGAAACTTCAGCACCCTGTGTGTGTTTTTAACGCAGCAATTTTTTCTCTGCAGATAAAAATCTGAAGCTGAACGCTTCTCATCAGTTACTGTCTTGTGTTCCTTTCCTCTCTGTGTGGCTCCTCGCTGACAGACGACTCGGCAGGTCGCTGCACGTCCTGCAGCAGTGGCAGGAGAGGAGCGTTCAGCCTGACGGGAGTCAGCAGATCATTGTGTGTTTAATGCCGGCTGCACGGACAAAAAGAGGTAAATGCATTAATGATATTAAAGTTAATCCCCCGGAGACTCCTGGAAATCCATTTTCTCTGCTGGCTGCAGTCACACAGTGAACTGGAGATTTGTATCCAACGTAAGCTGTACGTGCCTGGTAACAGTGGTGAAAAGACAAAAAATGAAAACAAAAAAAATAATTAAATATGATTGCTATCTTTATTTTCTGTTGTTTCAGGACAAATTGAGGTAAAAACTCAACGCTTTTATACACAGGATTTTCACACAGGATATAAACTGTGTTTGCTTACAATAACTAGTTCTCTTTGAGTACATTTAAATATTTGACTGTTTGTTTTTTTCTCCCTATTGTTGGGAGAAACAGTTTATAGCTTGTTATTAAAAGTGAGTCAGCCTTTAGCCAAGTTTAACCCGCAGAAGTGACTAGTTTAACGTGTTCTGCTGCCATGGAGGAAATAAATTCCTGACAAGTGGAAACAAATTGAAGACAGAAACTGACTCGTCTGTCAGACAGCCAAGATAACAGAAAGCTAAATAATAATAGTGTCAGTGTACGACTTCTCTGGCGTCAGGCCAAGTGAGGACATCTGATGAGACATCTTGTAAGAGGGTTCTGGGATGAACCTGCAGAGTCACAGAACACAGATCATCTGTCAGTAGCAACGGCCTGATCCGGAGCGTCACCATGGAGACAGGTCCCTGCAAAGACATGGACATGATGGTCTCAGATCTGCTATTGCTGAGACAGTCCGAGTCCTGTTTCATCTATTCCACTTTTCCTGCAACTGGACATCAGGCAGCAGCAGGAACAGTCGTAGTTCCAAACTGGCCCTCCTGAATGAATGTTTTAGATAGTATTGCGTTTAGGTGGATATAATGTATGTAACAGACTGTCTGTCAGTGGAGGAGCAGCTGATCGTTTAAATCAGTAGTTCTCAACCTTTTTGAGTCGCGACCCCCAATTTAACATGCATGTTGTCCGCGACCCCCGCTCACTGAACACAATCTCACACGCACAGTTCAGATCACCCAAAAAAGAAACAAAATGATCAAAAAAAGTAAACAAAATGACCAAAAAAGACACAAATTGGCCACAAAATGATCAAAAAAGACACAAAATGACCAAATAAAGACACAAAATGACAAAAAAAAAGACACAAAATGACCAGAAAAGACACAAAATGACCAAATAAAGACACAAAATGACTAAAAAGAGACACAAAATGACACACAAAAAGACACAAAATGACGAAAAAAAGACACAAAATGACCAAAATCGACACAAAATGACCAAAAAAGACACAAATTGACCACAAAATGACCTAAAAAGACACAAAATGAAAAAAAAAGACATTAAGTGACCAAAAAGATGAAAACACATTGACACATGAACACTTTGACACAGTGGAGACAGAGCTGACTTCAAAAATGATTTGGCGACCCCCAGAAATCATTTCACGACCCCAATTAGGGTCCCGACCCCAAGGTTGAGAATAGCTGGTTTAAATAACTGCAGCAGTGCTGGAATATAGTGTCCTATAAAGTCTAACTGCCGTAACTACGCAAAAAGTGATATAACATTTATTCCTACATGTATTGATGATGTAATTTTTATGCTAAAAAATCATGATTATTTATTTGACCTTTGACCCCAAAAATGTATTTACTGCACTGCTGTAAAAGTATAAAAATATTTCCTGTTGTTTCAGGACAAATTGAGGTAAAAACTCAACACTATTGAGTGAAATCTCAAGAAACAGAAATCAGTCCAATGACTAAATGAAACTTTGGGTATTGTACTATCCAGTATATGCAAAATAAAAAGATAAGCAATCCCCATAATACTACATACATAAGTGCATAATTGAAGAAATAGAAATAGTAGAACAGTTGGTAAGTGTGGCCTAATGTCTAGTTCTGCTTGCAGGGCTGTCCAGAGCAGGGGCCGAGGTGGTAAAAAACCACGCAGGATAGAGGTCAGCGAATGCAACAGACACTGAGCTGATATTTAAAAAAAAAAATTAGTGCACATAAATGACCAAAAATAGACCCAAAACAACACAATAAGATGCAAAATCACTATGAACTAATGCAAAAGAATCCTATAGATGCATATGTGCAGAACAACTAAAACAGTAATAAAATGTCCACATAGAAACGTAAAACATCTAAGAACAGAAGCAAAATGACTAAAACGAGATGCAAAACCAACACAAAAAAACATGGAAAACAACCACAATTGGACGCAAAATGACTAAAAGTAAATTGTAAATAATGTTAATAAAGGCTCACACTGTGTGTTCTGCTGTTGTGTATTACGTGTGGTGTGCTGCTGCTCACACAGACTGAGCTCAGTGGAGACAGAAAGTAGAAACACCTGTATGAATGTAAGGAATGTAACTAAGTACATTTACTCAGGTACTGGACTTAAGTACAGCTTTGACAAATTGAGGTAAAAACTCAACGCTATTTTTTACAACATACTTAACTTATATTGTCTTAGATTTAGTCATCTATTGATCATTATCATTATTATTATTATTATTATTATTATTTATCTATCTATGTATTTATTTATTTTTACTTTTGGGGTGGGGATTCTGTTCTGAGTGTTCCTGTATATCTGTGTTTTATTGTGAAAAAACTTAATGAACAAAGTTAAAAAAACAAACAAAAAAACTCAACGCTATTGAGTGAAATCTCAAGAAACAGAAATCAGTCCAAGGCCGTGACACCTGACAGATGTTAATACTGCTGTGGTGCATCATGGGAGAACGAACACACACACACGCCACCCATTTGGTAAACACTGTACAGAGGCCTTCTCACGCTCATGATCCACTCCACAAATACATTAACAATCCAACACGTTCATAACCCACATACTGATTACATTCACATATACAATATATCCATTCATACTGTATATGCACACAAAGACACACACACACACACACATACATATGTCAGGTAATTATTACTAATGCAACCCTGCTTTCTGAGAGCTGTGTGTGTGTTTGTGTGTGTGTATGTGTGTGTGTGTGCTCAGAGACCTGATAGCATCCTGATAACATGACCTTATAAATCCTGCAGCAAGTTTTAACTGGCTGCGAGTTGTTTGTTTTAATAAAGTTTCCTGTTCTGTGTTACAGAGGTCTGATTATGTGAGATTAAAGATTAAAAACATGTATTTTTGTTGCTCAGGACATGATTTCTATCAGCTAAAAATAAAATTTAAGTAACTTTAATCATGCAAAATGACTACAAAAAGACGATGTCGGCAAGTAGCTGCAAACAACTTGAACAGATGCAAAACCACCACAACAATGCATGATGTAAAATAACTAAAATAAATGCAAAATCAATCACAGAGATGCAAAATGACTTCAAAGAGGCAAAACAGAACCACAAAATGAACACAGAGAAATTTGAACATAAAAAATAGTTCCAAAACAATTAAAAAAAGATGCAGAACCACCACGAAAAGATGCAAAAAACCTAAAAGATAAAAACAAAACTGTCAGAGATGCAAAACTACAATAAAAAGATAGAGAACAACCACAAAATGACCATAAGGAGCAGAAATGTAAAACCACAAAGAGACAAAAAGCGACCATAGAGTTGTAAAGCATCTAAAAAAAGATTTAACAATAAAACCAACAATAAAAAATATGCAAAAATATAGATGCAAAATAATCAGAGATGCTAATGTACGTGCAAGACAACTGTAATATCATGTCAAATAACCACAAAATGACCACATAGAAAAGTAAAACATCTAAAAATACCTCCAAAATGATAAAAAAATAGATGGAAAACCACCATAAACAGATGCAGAATTACTAAAGAATGAATGCAAAACTATCAGAGATGCAAAACAACCACAAATTGACATAGAAAGTCGGAGCAACACAACTAAAAGTAGATGAAAAACTGATGCAAAAATGACTAAAACATAGGATGCAGATATGAGAAAAACAACAAAGAGACACAAAATGAACACATAGATTGTAAAACACTTAAAACCAAATTCAAAATGACCAACAATAATGTAAAACCACTATAAAAAAAATGCAAAGTTGAAACTAGAAGAGTTATTAATGGCATATACAGAGGGAGAGACAAAGAAAGGGGTTATATGAAAATTGTCTAAGGTACTACAACAGGAATCTAACAAGAACAATCTGGGTGTCAAGGAAAAATGGGAGATGGAAACAAATATTGTAATAACAGATGAACAATGGAAGAAACATTAGAAGCAGGACATAAGGTAACTAGTAGCCCAACATGGAGGGAGTTTGATTGGAAGATCAAAATGTGGTACTTTATTACTCCATCTGTCTCCTCAAGGTACAATAATACTTCTGAGATGTGTTGGAGGGGATTTTACTCATATATGTCGGGATTGCCCAAAGATTTTAGATTTTTCAAAGGGAAATAAAACATGTTTTGGGCATTGACTTTACTCTCTATCTAGCAGTGTATATATTGGGTATAGTCCCAGATAATGTTATTGATGGGAATTTGACTTTGTTACTGAGAATTCCGCTTCTAATTGCGAAGAAAACAATTACAGCCTCTTGGTTAAAGCCACAACCTCTCAGTATAACAATATGGAGAGAAAGAGTAAAAATGTATTTATCATGGAGAAAATCACAGCAAGGTTACAGCTTAAATCAGACAGGTTTGAACAAAGATGGCTACCAGTTAAACAGACAATGGCAGAACTTTAGCCACCTCTTCTTTTTCCACTTTAGTTATTCAGTAAATGTTTGTAGTCATGGATACATGTTGCCCATATGACCTCCTTTTAAGAAGGAGGAAGAAATATTTGAAGATGGGATGTGAGGGCATGATTATATGTTAGAACTGAAACTGTAATAGCATCTCCTTATGTGGTTTTTAATGTATGTTTTGTGTGTATGTGTGTTTGTCATCTCGTGAAATTAAGAAGTGAGTTCCAAAAAAAGAAAAAAGATGCAAAGTGACTCAAAAATAGATGCAAAAGAAACACCACAAAGGGACATTTTTATAAGTTAATACTTGAAATACCGTTTCCTGCTTAAACTGCAGTACTTTTACCATCACTGTCCATCTGTCAGCATGCAGTCGGAGGTGATTCTGCTGTGGACTCCATCAGTCAGTTTCACAGAACAACAGCGACATCCAGTGGTGAGACGTGGAACTGCAGCACTGTGAGCGTACACAAGCACAGATCAGCACATAATATGAACATATTATCTAAACATTCACTGTAAATAATCGCTGTGAAATCTACTTATTTAGTGTATTATTCACAGTTCATCACTGTTTTTGATTTTTACGGTATAGTGCTGTATAATTTACAATAAAAATGGGTCCTTGTGACAAAATTACAGGAGTAATTCTACATTACATTACTGTAGAAAAAACACAGTAGACAGTGTAGTACTGTGAAAAGTAGACTACTGTTTTTTTTTTCATTTTTATAATAATTTTGATCAGAATCAGTTCTATACAAATTCTGTTTAAATAATAAACTTAAAGTTTTTCATACAAAACACAGTATGGAAATCAACTGTAAAACAGTAAATGTATTAATAATATTTTCTTTAATGTACAGAGTAATTTCTTGTAATTACTAGTTATTTCTATAAAAGTAATGATGAAATTATTATCAAATTAACAGAATTGTTAACGTGCTGTATTGCCAAATACAGTACCATAAAAAACTGTTTTTTATTCTTGCATTAAAAAATTCAGTACTGTAAACACAACTAAAATCAGTGTTTTTTTTATTCTTACAGTAAACAATTCAGTACTGTAAACACAACTAAAAAAATGAGTGTTTCGTTTTTTTTTTATTTTACAGTAAAGAAACCAGTACTGTAAATAAAACTAAAATCAGTGTTTAATTGTTTTTTATTTTACTGTATAAAAACAGTACTGTAAATAAAAACACAGTAGTTGTACTGTAAATAATAATTCCAGTAAGTTACTTGTTAATTGCTGCCAATAAGTTAAATCACAGTAAATTCTTTACAGTCTAACATACATTTTCAAACTAAAAATTTGTATTGTTTAAACCCTGTGCCTCACTATTAACCATTTTTAAAATATTTTTTTGCTGTGCTAATGAATATGGCAAGTTTTGGAAGAGTGACACGTGATCCTCAAACAGATGTATGTGACGAGAGCCAAAATCTGTCCTCACCCTGCAAAAATGTTCTCACACACTCACACACAGACACAGACACAGACACAGGAAAGTGGTTTCATCAGTATTCTTGTTGGATGTTTTTCCTTTCAGTGAACTCAGCTGGCTCTGGTTCCCAGTGAAACCCCCACCTCACCACCAGGGGGCAGCAGAGCTGAGTGTGTTTGGATGTGTGTGAGTTTTTGAGTGTTTGTGTCTGTGTTTATTTGTGTGTGTGTGAGAGAGAAGGTGAGAGCCAAAAAGAGCAAAAGAAAGTATGCATGCATGATTGTGCAGACAAATGTGTGTATTTGTGTGCTTGCCAAGCTTGTTTGTATGCTTGCGGCCTGTCTCTATGTGTGTGTGTGTGTGTGTGTGTGTGTGTGTGTGACAGTGTGTGTGTGTGTCCTGACAAAGGCTCCATCCAGCCATACTGCAGAGGGCTGCTTGTTCCCAGAGACCCCTCAGAGATCCAGGACACCCAGTCTCTCCGCTGCCTGCAGCCCAGACACAGCAGCCCAGACACGGACACGGACCCTCGCCCTGCTCCCCCCCTCCTCCTGGAGCTCCAGCGCCTGTTTGGATTACTAATGGACGGGAAAAACAGAGTCCAGGTTTAAAGTGGGGAAACTTAGGAACATTGGGGAGTTTAAAGACACAAGTCTGAGAAGAGAAGAGAAGAGAAGAGAAGAGAAGAGAAGAGAAGAGAAGAGAAGAGAAGAGAAGAGAAGAGAAGAGAAGAGAAGAGAAGAGAAGAGAAGAGAAGAGAAGAGAAGAGAAGAGAAGGTGAAATCAGACGACACCTTCACCCTGTCTGGACTACAAACTAATTTAAAATCTATTGGACTTCTTCACAAAATTCTGCACTTCTTCATCATTCGCAACTTTCCGTATGGTAAACGTCTAGTGAAGAGCTCCCAACTTTGACCAAATTCAACCAAAATTATTTCTGGAATTGTCGTCTTCCTCGAACAAACCACAAATCGTCTTTTCAAGGAACTACGATCCCGACTTGCATCTTACCGAAACGCTTCGGAGACTTTTCAATTATCAGATTGATCAGAATTTAAGCTCTGCACCCAATTCGGCATACATATTCTGTTTTCACATATTTTAAACTACAGAAAAAAAACACAGATTTGAAAGTTTAATAGGATACTTTTACATTTCAAATCTGCATCATGGCCCCGTCAGTCACTCTGTTGTTGTGTCTGTTCCTGCCGCTGTTATTTACGGACGCAAAGAGCGCCGAGCAGCGCGACAGTCATAGCGACGCCCGCGACAAACCGTCCTCTCTCGTCAAACTGGAGCCTGCTTGGACCACCAAGCAGCTCAGGACCGGGGATGACACCCCGAACCGGAGCCTCCCCCTCCCCGAGATGTTGGATCTGGACACAGAGCAGCAGCACCGCCGCCTGGCCCGCGGCGCCGAGGAGGAGGAGCAGCAGTCCACCTTCAGCCAGTCCTTCGAGTACGACTCTGTGACGGCGCCGCAAGTCACCGAGTTTGACAACGGGACAAAAGTGGTAGCGGGAGACAGCGGTGATCACGACGATAACGCCAACCCCCACAGCAACACCTCCAGCTCCGACCACGGCGCCCCGGGACTCTACAACCCCTTCTACCCGCTGGTGGAGAGCTCGTATGCGGCCTACGCAGTCCTTTTCCTGGCTGGCCTGGTGCTGGCGGTGGGCGTGGTGGGGAACATGGCGGTCATGTGCGTCGTCTGGAACAACTACTACATGAGGTCCGCCTGGAACTACCTGCTGGCCAGCATGGCCTTCTGGGACTTCCTGGTCTTGGTGCTTTGCCTTCCTGTGGTGGTCCTCAACCAGCTCTCCCATAGGAGGATCCTGGGTGACATCACCTGCCGCATGGTGCCTTATATGGAGGTGGGTGGGGCTTATGTGGAAGTAGGAGGGGGAAGAGGAAGTCTGAGAGATTTGTTGAAACAAATTTTGTGTTTGTGTTTTGTGGCGTATGAATATTTTAAGGTCGCTTCCACATCTGAAGTGTGGTTTTTTATTAGTTTTGGTTTGCTTCCACACTGCTTTATTAAGCGCACCGGACGTTGTAAACAATTTTGTTTCTATTTGTTTTAACTATCCAAGAGAACAACATTATTCGTTATCAATTATCTCCCCTCATTCTATTGCACGTTCTGCAGAGAAACAGCGAGAGAGAGATGTTTTCTGGTAATAAAATAACGATAGAGGACGCAGACACGCTGCAGTATGACAACGTGATGAACATCATATTTAGTTTGTTCATAAACGAACTAATGAAGACTCTAGTGTCTGACAGGCCATGCAGTTTGTTTACTAAAAAAAGGTGATGAGATGAGACATGTTAGTCTAAAACTAAACTAAACTAAAAAACTAAAACTTGTTCTTGAGCTTGTTCTTCTCATTATTGGTGATTACTGCCACCATGTGGACTGGAGTGGCTACACACTTGACTTAGCACGGCTGCTAAGTCAAGTGCGACACCTAGTGGGAGAATTTGCTATACACCTGATTTGCCTACTTGGATAGAAATGTGTTTCTAAGACAGGGCTTTCCTCCCAAGTTCTCGAAACAAAAGGGCTGTTTCCACTACCGCCCAATACCCAGAATGAGGCGGGTCTCACTCGCCGAAATCTGAACACGAGCCGCCCGGAGCGGACTTTTGTTGGGACTTTTTTTCGTCCCTATCAAAGAGCAGGGTCTTTTTTCTCCCCTGAAAAAAGCCTGGTTAGTGATTGGATAGATCGCTAAGCACGATGTGACGTTCTAAGCGGGATGTGGCGTTTTACTCGGCGCCAAAACAACACGCACCATTTGTAAAAGACAGTGAAGCAGTTGTGCCAACTTAGCGACTTTGTTACTATATTTAGCAACTTTTCAGACCCCCTTAGCGACTATTTTTCAAGAAAGCGACTGGAGACAAATCCAGCGACTTTTTCTGGTGTTATTGAAAACTCCTTCTTACTCTTCTTGACGAGCAGCAGGGGTCGGCGGGTCTCTCCCAGCTGCAGAGCCGGAGGGGATGTTAACCCCTTAGCGTCCAGCCTGCAAATTGCTAATAGGCTAACAGTTAGCTCTGTAGGAGTACAGTGTGTATGTGCTGCTACAGGAAGTGTTCACTTAGTGATCTCTGTTTGTTTACAACAAGCACTGGACACTCTGTGCACAGTTAGCTATGCTGGTTAACTCACGATCACTATGTTTATGATCGGTGGAGACGCTGTGCATAATTAGCCATGTTGCTTTGTTTATGATCAGCTGCTGACGTGCACAGTTAGCAACAGAGGCCACAGTTGCGTCTCCCGTGTTTAATCCGTCGCGTATGTGGCGTCACGGTCGAAACTGTTACTAATCGATTACGCAACGGTCGAAAACCATACGTCATGCCGGAGGCTCTAAATCCCTCTGGGGGCCTTTTTGTAATGGGGACACGCAGAGTGAGCGGACATTTGAGAGGGTGTGGCCTGAGACTTTCCCGTAGGCCACTTTTCCCCTGAGTTGAAACATGGCAAAGGCTTTTTTTCCCGGCCAGCTTGTGGAGCAGCTTGTACATTTTACATCATGCAGCATTTATTAGCAGTAGCTCTATAGATTGCTCTGTCAGTTGTCAGTCAGTCCCAAACCTTTGCCAAGCACATTTTTCACCCTACAAGATTGAAATTTGGCGTGGAGATCAAGTGTTTAAGGGGTTGTGGGTGTGTGAATGCATGAACACCTGGATGAGTGTATGTGATTGCAGCTATTGGGAGTTTGCATTTGTTTTAAGCCTATCTATAGTCCAGCTGGCGTCAGATTGTTTTATTGTTTGTACTGTCCTTTAAAGTGCCAAAACAGCTAATACTGCTCACTATTTCAACAGCTTACTGGGACTTAAATAATTACCCCACAGGGCCACGAGTGGTTAGTTAATCCAGAGTACCTCAGTTTTTCTGCGTGGATCTATTTTGTGCGGTTCAGTAAAGGTGGAGATTTGTATCCAGCAGATACTGAAGTTTTTTTTTTCCTTCACTGAGAGGCAGTTGCCGTGGCGACCTGTTACTATGTCTGCTGGAACGTCCTGCTGCAGCTTTCATGGTTTGACAGGAACAAATTTGGGGTGAAACTGTCTTTGTATGATTTGTGACCCTGTGCCTCTGGCGGCCATATTGGATGTCTTCAGTTGTCCGTCTCAGCAAACTGAACAGATTTGATTCGTCTGTTTGCAGTCAGATTTTATTTGTCTTCTTTGGATGGAACAAACAGCTAACCCTTACTTCCTGTCTTTGTGCTAAGCTAAACTAAGCTTGTCCTGGACTGACATCTTTCTGAAACATCTGACTCCAGAGATGATTAAAAAAAATCAGTCAAAGTCAAACTGTTCTTGTGGATGAAGAAGATTCCTACTGAAGTAGATTGTGATAATTTACAGTGTGAGTATGTGGAAATGTTTTGATGATAACACTGCAAGACTGGCAGATTAAGGTTAAAAGACCACAAGATATTGTCATTACATCAACACAAATTATAAATAATTAAGTAAAGACTGAAAGTGCATTCTTAATGGTAAAAACAGTTTATTTAACCCTCTGGGCCCACTGTGGACATTTTCAGCCATTTCAGTCATTTTTCACTTTTGTGTTGGCAATAATTTTGGCTGTGATACCGGAAATAACATGATTTTTGGAAGGATTTTTTTTTCATAAAAAACATCAGTGACATTGTGCAATCAAACTGGCATTTAAAGGGTTAATATCCTCAAAATATTTGAATGTTTGGTAGTTTTGAGCAGGGCAGAAGTTGTTTAAGACGTTTATGCAGAAAAAAATAGAAATCAATATTAATCTGTAAAGTTATTATAGCATTTTTTTGGAAGTGGACATTTTCAGCCCAAAGTGGGTAGTAAATTAGAGTGGGCCCAGAGGGTTAATTAATAAACATGATTTCAGGGAGGTAAATATAATTCTGATTTTCATTTGTAATTGCAGGAGCACTCGGTTTACGACTGAGATATTTCTGCACCTTTGGTAAAGATTGACATCTTCAGAGGAACCAATGGGTTTGGGGCTGAGAGACAGACAGGAAGTCAGACACTATTGAGAGACACATTGTTGGTTTGGGTCATGATGAAAAACTCCAACCACCAACCACAGACCTTCTCAGAGATTTAAATCTCTCACAGAGAGAAACACAGTTTGGTTACCCCATCAGATCAGTTCCTCGAAAACGTGAGAATGAACTCTCTTTTAAAAACGTATTTTCTCCCTGAGCTTTTAAAAAAATGATTTGAACAAAAATTAGAACATGGTATGTTTTTTTTAAAAAGAGGCTTTACGTTTTTTTTTTTTTTTTAAGTTTTTAAAAAAAATAACAGACACGTAGACATGCAATCATACCCACACATACACTGTAAAAAATGTCTGTAGATTTTACGGTGAAAAACTGCTTAACCATGACAGTAAAAGACCATAAAATGATAAATGGGTTAATTCAGTTTCAGTAACAATGAAACACTGCAAATGTATATATCAACCAAAACAGTATTTTTTACAGTTTTGTTTTTTGAAAAACACATTACTCCACTTTAAAATACACTGTAATATGTATTTAATGTAATATATATACAAGTCATCACTGTAATTTTTGCATTTATCTTTTGTAAAAAATACTTTTTCTCACTGTCAAATGTACTAAACACCATATCTCTAACAAAAATATACTGTAATATTTAATGGTAAAATATTTAATTCATGCAGCATTTATAAAGTGTTTTCTTGTCAATTATATGGCAGAACAGCGTTTCTTTTGATGGAAAAATGTTTTATTTATCCAGTAAAAATGCAATAAAATGGCAATCTTAAACATAAAATCAACAGTGCCAATATCTTTTTCCCGTAATATTAAAAAAAGTTCTACCGTATTTATTACGGTACAGTTCTGGCAACCACAGCTGCCGTTTTCTTTACCGTAAAAACAGTTTTTTTTTACAGTGTACTGTATATAATAAACTTACATACATATCGAAACAGATTTAACACTTTACATTTTTTGCCATAGTCATAGCCATAATTTTCTTGAAGCTTTAGCGACAAAGTGATTCTTTTCATAACAAAAAAATCCATAATTTATTTTGTGCCATTTCCTTGTAATGGCATTTTTGACATTAACACTGAGTATGCCAAATAGATATTTTCTTTTCATATTTATGAATGTTGAATAAAGTCCAAAAAAAGTGATAATGCCACTCAAAGGTAACTATCATCCCAAATATATTCACTAATTCTATGTGGATTTTACACCAAAAAGAATTAACTTTTGAGTGAGCGGAGAACAATGGTAATGATTGGCTTCCTGGGAGACGAAGCTTCTTCAGCAGATGGAGGGGCTGTAAAAATTGTATTTATGCAATGTTGAACTGTTGAGACAAGACTGTATGGTAACTGACCCAAGACCAGCCAGTTACATCTTCCTGATCTTTGACAGCAGACCATGACAACACATACAGCAGATCCTGAATACTGAACATGGAACTGTCTGTCTGACTTATATTACATACATTATATTCAGATGATTTTGCCATTTGCCCCTAATGTCTTAACTTCTGTGTTCTTGTACAGGGGCCGGATTCACAAAAGTTTTCTTAAGATAAAACTTAAGAAAAAAATAAGATGTTCCTAAGAATGTTCTTAAATGCTATTCACCATTTTTTTTCTTAAGAATTGTCGTATGTCTCAGGAACTTCTTAGTTTTCTCACTTAGGACGTTCTTAGATTTTTAACTCGCTCACATGATCTTTTTTTTATCTGTTGTCACCCAAAGAACTTCCATCTAAAAGCAACTTGGCCTACTTATATAATATGTTCATTGTGATTAATTAAGTAGTATCAAATACAACAACTGCCTCTGTGTCAATGTCATTTAAATGTGTTCAAGTAAATACATATCAAGACTTATCTTTTCCCTGTAGCTGTTTTCAGACTGCTGAGGGCTTCTCTTAAAGTTGAGTAGAAATCTAAGAACTTTGTTTTCAAGAATCTCATTTGTTCTCAAGTTCTATCTTACGAAAAAACTTAAGAAGAAAGTTAAGAAAACAACTAAAGAAAAGATAAGAATTTCTTCATGAATACCAAATCTTCTGAAGAAAAAAGTGGAACTTAAGAAGCATTTTTTTCTCAAGAATGCTTTGTGAATCCGGCCCCTGCTACTGAGACTTGGAGCATGTTACCTTTGGTGAACCAGCTTTTAGCAATTATTCTTCAGTGTGCAACAAATAACTTCTACTTGTATAAACCTGAATAAGATAAGAAGAAGAAACACTTGAATTGACTCTCTGACCTGCGTCTTCCATGTCTCCTCCTTGTCCCTGCAGGCCGTGTCTCTGGGCATCACCTCCTTCACCCTGTGTGCTCTGGGCATCGACCGTTTCCACGCCGCCACCTCCTCGTCCCAGCCGAAGGCGCGGCGGGTGGAGCGCTGCCGCACGGTGCTGCTGAAGCTGCTGCTGGTGTGGCTCGCTGCTCTGCTGCTGTCCAGCCCAGAGATCTTCCTGTGGCAGCTGAGCCAGGCTGTGTCTCCATCCACGGGCCACCTGGTGGACTCCTGCACCATCACCCCCTCCTCACCTCTGTCGCTCTACCTGCCCGACTCCCTCCACTCTCTGCTGCTCAGGTATCACCAGGTGAGGATATAACACACACAGGAAGGACGATTTGAATGAACTCACAAAGGAAGTCCTGGTCGTAGATCTCACTTCACGTTGCTTCTTTGCTCTCTTCATTGGCTCACTATTTCTTTTTGGATTGAATATTAAAGGGATAGTTCTGGATTCTGGACATTAAGTTTTATGAAATACTTGCCAGTACTGTAGTGGACCCTCCCGGTAGAAAAAATGAATTGCTCATGTGTTGCTTAATCTCGGCTCTTGAGATCAGTTTGAGCTTCTTGTATTCGTCTCAATTCAATTCTCCTTCAAAATAACTGAGACATAATTGAGATCAGGGGCATACAACTGAGATCACTTCAGTTCATCCAACTTCTCAAGTACTGCTCAAATGGTTTCCTCAACTTCAATCCCTGGGGCGGCTGTGGGTCAGTTGGTAGAGCAGGTTACCCTCCGACCGGAGGGTTGGGGGTTCAATCCCTGACCGTCGCAGCCTACACGTCGAAGTGTCCTTGAGCAAGATACTGAACCCCAGATTGCTCCCGATGCTGCGTTCATCGGTGTGTGAATGAATTCCCAATAGTGGCAGGCGGCACCATTTAGGGTAGCCTCTGCCACCAGTATGAATGTGTGTATGAACGGGTGAACGAGCACAGTCTGTAGTGTAAAACGCTCTGAGTGGTCGCAAAGCGACTAGAAAATCGCTATATGAGTGCAGGTCCATTTACCATTTAACTTAACCTTAGTTTGTCTCACTTTGTCTTAGTGATGTTTGTCTCTTTTTAGCGCATCTCTAGCACCTAAATGTCCCTTGTAATGGTGAAGTAATTCAGAAACAAATAATCACAGACGATACAAATATGAGAAGCTCAAACTTATCTCAAGGGACGAGATTGAGCAACACATGAGCAACTCATCTTTCCTATGGGTGTGACCCTGCCAACTTTCCGGGACTATCTGTTCTACAATTGGAACCAGCCTGAACACCAGAAACCGGAGCTTGGAAAGTAAGCTAATAGTTTTGAAACCACTACACTACTGGCAAGTATTTCATACAACTTACAGTATCTCACAAAAGTGAGTACACCCCTCTCATTTCTGCAATGTTTTAATTATATCTTGTCATGGGACAACACTGAAGAAATGACACTTTGATACAATGTTAAGTAGTCACTGTAGAGCTTGGATAGCAAAGTAAATTTATTGTTACTTCAAAGTAACTCAAAATACAACAATGAATGTGTAAAATGCTGGCAACAAAAGTGAGTACACCCCAAGTGAAAATCTCAAAATTAAGCCAAAATTGGGACCAATTAGGCATTTTTCCTCCCTGTGTAATGCAACTAGTTAGTGTAACAAGGTGTCAGGTGTGATTGGGGAGCAGGTGTATTAAATTAGGTATTTTCACTCTCATACTGGTCACAGGAAGTTCAACATGGCACCTCATGGCAAAGAACTCTCTGAGGATCTAAAAAAAAGAATTATTGCTCTACATAAAGATGGCCTAGGCTATAAGAAGATTGCCAACACCCTGAAACTGAGCTGTAACACGGTGGCTAAGACCATACAGCGGTTTAAGAGGACAAGTTCCACTCAAAACAGGCCTCGCCATGGTCGACCAAAGAAGTTGAGTGCGCGCGCTCAGCGTCATATTCAGAGGTTGGCTTTGGAGAACAGGCGTATGAGTGCAGCCAGCATTGCTGTAGAGGTTGAAGGGGTGGGGGGTCAGTCTGTCAGTGCTCAGACCATACGCCGCACACTGCATTCAATTGGTCTGCATGGCTGTCGTCCCAGGAAAAAGCCTCTTCTAAAAAAGATGCACAAGGAAGCTCGCAAAAGGTTTGCTGACGACAAGCAGACTAAGGATATGGGTTACTGGAACCATGTCCTGTGGTCTGATGAAACCAAGATAAACCTATTTGGTTCAGATGGTGTCCAGCGTGTGTGGCGGCAACCAGGTGAAGAGTACAAAGACAAGTGTGTCTTGCCTACAGTCAAGCATGGTGGTGGTAGCGTCATGGTCTGGGGCTGTATGAGTGCTGCTGGCACTGGGGAGCTACAGTTCATTGAGGGAACAATGAATGCCAACATGTACTGTGGAATACTGAAGCAGAGCATGATCCCCTCCCTCCGTAAACTGGGCCGCGGAGCAGTATTCCAACACGATAACGACCCCAAACACACCTCCAAGACGACCACTGCCTTCCTAAAGAAGCTGAGGGTGAAGGTGATGGACTGGCCAAGCATGTCCCCAGACCTAAACCCTATTGAACATCTGTGGGGCATCCTCAAACGGCAGGTGGAGGAGCGCAAGGTCTCCAACATCCACCAGCTCCGTGATGTCATCATGGAAGAGTGGAAGAGGATTCCAGCGGCGACCTGTGAAGCTCTGGTGAACTCCATGCCTAAAAGGGTTACGGCGGTGCTGGAAAATAATGGTGGCCACACAAAATATTGACATTTGGGTCCAATTTTGACATTTACAGTGGGGGTGTACTCACTTTTGTTGCCAGCATTTTACACATTCATTGTTGTATTTTGAGTTACTTTGAAGTAACAATAAATTTACTTTGCTATCCAAGCTCTACAGTGACTACTTAACATTGTATCAAAGTGTCATTTCTTCAGTGTTGTCCCATGACAAGATATAATTAAAACATTGCAGAAATGAGAGGGGTGTACTCACTTTTGTGAGATACTGTATATCCAAAAACCCAAAACCAACCAAACCAAACTATCCCTTTAAATATGAAATATACTCACGGTAGAAGCCTTCATGTCGCGTCAAACTGATCAATAGTAAGGCCTTATGCCTGTCAAACTATCATTCTTCCCAAGTAGTTTTTACACTGAAAGGATAAGACACAGAAAACAAGCTAAACAAACTAAGACAAAGAACCATCCATCCATCCATTTTCCTCCGCTTATCCGGGTCGGGGTCGTGGGGGCAGCAGGCTAATTCCAGACATCCTTCTCCCTAGCCACAACGTCCAGCTCCTCCTGGGGGCCCCGAGGCTTTCCCAGGCCAGGCGAGAGATATAATCCCTCCACCATGTTGTGGGTCTTCCCCGGGGCCTCCTACCAGTTGGACGTGCCCAGAACACCTCTAACGGGAGGCTCCCAGGAGGACCCTTACCAGATGCCCAAACCACCTCAGCTGGCTCCTTTTGACGCGAGTAGTTAACTCAAAAAACATTAATCAATAAAATGCATCAATCAAGAAATACACCGCAACTTAACAGTCTACTCAAGTATCTTACTGGCACAGCAGTAGTGTGAAAGATTAACGACCCGATCATACAATCACTTGCATGAATATAATCATCATTCATCATCACTGGCTCCGCAGCCAAATATTTTCTCCTACTGGTAGACTGTTCACTGGTAAAAAAACCCAATTATATTTTGTGTAAACACAATAATTAAGAGACGTACTCACATGATGATGTGCTAAGTTTGCTAGCGGAGATGGTGGCGTGCTAGCGTTAGCCTCCCACTGCACATTAGATGATAATCCAACAACTGTGAAAGTTTTGCCGAGCATTCATCCTGCTCTTTCTCCTTCCTTTTGTGTACCCGCTTTTGTGTTTCAGCTTGCTGAATATGCTTCTAACTTAAAGGGCTAACTATTTTAACTAGTAATTACAACTGTAGCATTGCACTTGCTAAACTGATTTGGGAAAATGAGATGTTTACATAGGCTGTCATGATAAACAGCAGGCTATGACATTGGGCAAAATGATCATAACCTGTTAGCCTGGGTATACCCATACTGCCTTGCGCGCTCGAATTTAATTTCGAACCTCCATCCAGTCTGGCAACCAGGGCCGTTTCTTAGCCCTGTTTTAGGGATCCAATCACAGAGCGGGGAGGGACGGCAAGACGATGGCGCGTACTAGTCGGCACTTGGAAGCTTGTAGTTTTCTTACTGATCCAACATGGCTGCTGCAGACGCGAAACTCTCTTTAGCTGTAGACGGCGTTTTAAATAGTTTAGAGTGAAAGTTGAAAGGCGAAAGGTCTCTCAGCGGCTCCGCTGTCCCCTGGCTCGTAGCGATATCAACGGCGTTACGGTAGCGGGGCTATACAGCGCTAATCACCGGCGCTACCGCAACGCCAGTGGTCTCGCTACGAGCCGGGGGACAGCGGAGCCGCCTAGAGACCCGCAGCAGCTTGTTTATTGCCCAAAAAATCAGTGGATGAGTGTGGCTGAATGACATGAGGGGGAATAAAGCGTGAAAATAAATAATCTTGCAGAAAGCGAGAACTGGAGAAGCAACGCAGCAAGCAACACTCTCTCACAGACACACACACAACAAACATCCATTTCTGTAGCTCTACTACGTCATCTGGTATAACTGATACGATTGGCTAAGAGTTACCTACAGACGCTTTTGATAGACGGCTAAACGGCTCCTGAGGATCGTAAACCACACCTCCTCTACGGAGAAATGCATTGTTGGTTGCCAGACTAGACCTCATTTGAGAATAGTCTGGTGTTAGCCAGGCTAATAACCTGTCACTTCTGTAATTTTTCAAAAAACAAACATATATTATGAATATTAAATTAAATTGGGCGAATCATTTCTATATTTTTCTAGAAAAAAAAGAGGACATTTAGCAACATTTGAATCATTGCTAATAAGTCTCACAAGGGCTACCATTTCACCCTACAGAGGTAAATGTATTTGTATTTGTGCACTTACATTTAAATGACCAATGGGGCCCACAGCCAATGAGGTGGGGCCCTCGGCCATGGGCCCCTCCTGGTGTCTAGGCCATGGTGCACTACACCAATGAGTTCAGGGTTTTGAAAGGTTTAAACTACCACAGACAGAAGGCTCCTAACAAGAGTTTAGTGCATAAACAAACAAACATATACTTTACAGTCCCACTTTCTGCTTTAACTTTTAACAAAATATTTCAGATAATCTACATTTAAATATGTCTTACTGTTTATCTAACCCATCAGAATCTGTTGGCCTACCTAAACTGTAATAACTGATGTGAACCAGAATAACTGTTTTAACATAAAATACACAATGTCTTTGGTGCTATTGAGCAAAGACAAAACTACAAATTGTGAAATTGCTGCTTTTCATGGAGTGTTTAACTGTAACCCTGTAAACCTTTAAGTTCAGCAAAGACACTCAGTTCTACACCAAAATACTTCATAATCATCAACTACTTCAAATTGCCACAAAGTACTTCACAGAACCAGAAAGTATCATAACTTTACCACAATGTATTACTCTGAGGTAATCAGACTTCTGCTGTACTCTGTTCCAGGGTCGTATGTGGTGGTGTTTTGGCTGCTACTTCTGCCTCCCCATCCTCTTCACCATCCTCTGCCAGATGGCCACCCGCAATGTCAACAGTGACTCAAGCTCCGCCGCAAAGCAGCGCAACCAGGACGACCGCTCCTCCAACCAGAAGCGCCAGCAGCACCAGGCGGTGGAGCGCCAGCTGAACTGCACACTGCTGGCGTTAGCAGTGGTTTACGGCATCTGCGCTCTGCCTGAACACGTCTGCAACATCACGCTGGCCTACACGCACATCACCATCTCCGAGGACACGGCCTCCATGCTGGCACTGTTGCATCACTTCTTGTTGTTCTTCAAGTCGTCAGTGACGCCGGTGCTGCTGCTGTGTCTGTGCAAGGTAGGTCCAAAGCCCCAATATGGGCAATATGGTGTAGTGGCCCACACGTGGAATTACAACTTCCAGGTCTGTTAAGTGATGCCAAAAACCTTTTCCCAAAGTCTGACATAGGGAAATCTGCTGATTTTCACCTCACCTGTAGCTGTATTTATCACTTGAGATTGTTTTAGTGTAAATTGCCATACTGAGATACACGCGGTATCAAGACCCAGTTACTCAAGATAATCGACAGACCTTAAGGGTGCAGCCCAATACCCGGAATGAGGTGGGTCTCACTCGCTGGAACGCCCCTAATTTGATTATGAGCTGCCCGGAGCAGTCTTTTGACGGGACTTTTTTTTGTCCCTGTCGAAGAGCAGGGCCGTTTTTCTCCCTTGAAAAAAGTCTGGTTGCTGATTGGATAGAACGCTAAGCAGGATGTGATGTAGTACTCGAGGGCACAACAACACGCGCCATTTGTAAAAGCCGGCGAAGCAGTGTTGCCAACTTAGTTTGTTGCTATATTTAACGGCTTTGTAGACCCCCTTAGCGACTATTTTTTTTCAAAAAAGCGACAGGCGACAAATCCATTGACTTTTTCTGGTGTTATTGGAGACTTTTGGAGATTTGTTCTTACTTGGCACAGAAAGAAGCACAGTCCTCCTGCAGCAGTCTCTCCCAGCTGCAGAGCCGGAGGGGATGTGAATCCCTTAGCGTCCAGTCTGCAAATTGCTAACAGGCTGACAGTTAGCTCTGTAGCAGTACAGTGTGTATGTGCTGCTGCTGCAGGAGGTGTTCACTTAGCGATCTCTGTTTGTTTACAACAAGCACTACACAGTTAGCAATGCCGGTTAATTCACTTCATTTATGATCAGCGGAGATGATTTGCATAATTAGCCATGCTGCTTTGTTTATGATCAGCTGCTGACATTGTGAGCAGTTAGCGAAGGCGGCCACAGTTGCGTCTCCCATGTTTAATCTGTTCCGTATGTGATCACGGTCGAAAATGTCGCTAAGCAATTACGCGACGATCGATAACCATACGTCACCTCCGGAGTCTCGTAAATCCCTCTGGGGGCCTTTTTGTCGTGGAGACACGCAGAGTGAGCGGACTTTTGAGAGGGCGTGGCCTGAGACTTTTCCCGGTGGCCACTTCCAACTCAAGGTGTAGTTCTGTTAGATACCAACCCTATATGTGGAAACACTGGTATTTGTCTTTTATAGGAAGTGTATAAGCACTGTTTTTTTTTATATGCCACTTTTTACTGTTATTATTTATTAGATGCCTTTTTATTGAATTTGCATAAGCTCTTTTTTTAAATATTAGGTGATATAACACCTTTTACACACTATGTTTGTTTTATGTACTGTATGTGATTGTATGTCTATTTGGACGTTGGGGTCCGCAATAAAGTTTTGATGATGATGATGATGATGATGATGAAACAGTTAGAACCAGACAGCACTGACCTGCATGTCGCTGTGTTTCAGGCTCTTGGTCAGGCCTTCATGGACTGCTGCTGCTGCTGCTGTCAGGAGTGTCAGCCAACTGCAGCTCAAGGCTCGCCAAGCTCTGCCCAGGTCAAACTGAAGGCAGCCAATGAGACGTCCATCTTCTTCGACAAGGCTAAAGACACGTCAGCCATCTTGTCTATCTCCAGCTAGAGCCATAGATCCCTCTTTAACCATCAATCCAACATTTCCTTCTCCATAAATCAACCTCCTCCACTCATCTCTTCTTTTTTTTTTTTTTACCATGAAATACCATTTCTTTTTTCATCCTTTTGTTAACCCACCAGTTTTCTTTACCTCTTTAGTCTCTGTTCCAGAACACTTGTGGATCAACCATCGTCTTTTCTGCATCTTTCTTTCTGTGCTTTCTTCTTCCTCTTTCAGAGTATCCATTTGTATGATATTGCTCTATGGACCGAGTTCCCCCCTTCAGCTTCCTGTCTGTGCAGGAAGTGATGTTTAATCTGTAGTGAGATTAGAAAAGTTGCTGTACTTGCACAACCAGCTGTTGTAAAAGCAGGAGCCTGTTTCAGGACTCTCCGAACGGACTCTTCCCTCCAACTTCCTGCTGAAATAATGTACGACTTGAGAATCCTGGATGTCTTCTTTGGTTGATGTGAAGCTGAAGATTTGTATGCATTTTATCGGAAAGTTGCAGATACATAAAGCAGTTAGCAGTTTAAGCCCCTCATGGTAGCTAGATGAATAATGTTTTTAGAGTTTTTGGTTGAACGTACATTTCCTTGAGACAGAGTCAAGTATAACTACTTAGGTTTGATTACTATTAAACCTAACTGGCTGAGAAAAGTGGACAGTTCATGCATTGTACATGGAAAAGGCTTTGACTTTTTTAAGACATGAGCAGTGGGGCAGAGATGCTGGTCTATCAGTCAAACAATCAGCACGAGATCGGTTGACATCTATGAACAGCCATTAACTATAACGATTTCTATGAACTTCATGGTCTACAGAGAATACTTCTTAGTGGTTTTAGTGACACCCTAACCTTTCTTCTAGCAAAGGATTCAACCTGATCGAGGCTCCAGGCCTCTAATGCTAAGTTCAGACTGCAGGCAAATATTAGTTGCTTCTCAAACCAGAACTTTAAAGCCTGATTTCCACCGGGTGCGGAACGGCTGTGCCGTGGTCACCGTTGCTGATCGCTGCAACTTTAATCAATGAGACCATTTCCACCGGGCGTGCCACGCCACGTCTCAGCAGCGTCCCAGCCGAAGCTCTCCACTCTGTAGCGCGATGATTCTGTAGCATTTGTATTTTTGCCGCAAGCCGTTGCTAAAAAGCATCAAGCTCAACAGAGCAGATCACACCAGACAGGAAAACTCAGAATCAACGTAATACACTTCCGCCCCCTTTCAAAATAAAACACAATACGGAGTTCATGCAGCCTAAAACTACGCGGGGCACCAGATCAGCAATCAATCAATCAATCAATCAATCAATCAATCAATCAATCAATCAATCAAAGGGTCTCAGAGGGTCGGAGACATGGACGACAGGAGACTGATTGTTGAAGTGGAACAGCATACAATCATTTATGACATAACACATTCTTTTTCATAAGGATAGATGGTCAGATCAACAGATCTTCCATGTCGGAAAAGCAAAGTAAGCTGTTTATTGTTGTTATTTACTTTATACACACAGTTTATCACGGGGTCTCCCGTACGTTCAGGATTATAGCATGATCTCATTATCTCGCGTGTATATGGCTGGCTCGCTATGCTGCTGTTACATGTCCGTTACGCGCCCGTAGGGAATTGGCGCCGGGCAGAAGACGGAGTAAAACCACGGCGGAGCCATTCTGCGCCTGGTGGGAATCCCCAGTAAGGCCGACTTGATCCACTGTTATTTCCAACACATTCTCCTTCCAAATTGTAAGAAACAAATGCTTTGTCATGATCCTTGGCGTGTTATACTGGAGCACAAGTTACCCTTTTGCGTCAGTTTTGAACACAACAGGGACAGTGTCACTTTCCGCTAGATACTTGCATAGTAGCTTTTCAAAATAAACTTAAATGTTCACAGGAAATGGCTAACTCTAGTTAGCCAATTTTCAAAAATCACATTTCATGTGGTATTTTGCTGTCCAGACTTTTAAAATCAATCTGGATTCAAATTGGATTTGCCAAAAAAATGATTTGAGCTGGCAGTCTGAACAAGGCCTAAATCACCACAGAACTTCCAGTGATTCAATCAGGCTTTATCTGCAATTTTTTTAATTTTATATTTTTTACAGCTTGTGTTCCTGTGAAGAATGTGCAGCTTCATGAATGTTTCTGAAGGGAGGAGAGTGTTGAAGTGGGGGAAGGGAGGAGATCTGAAGAGTATTTGAACAGGACTCGGACCTCCTCAGTACTGAGACGGTCTATTTGTACAGAAAGTTAAACTGTGTAGGAAGTTTTATTAATATGTCTGTAGCACAGTGTTTTCACTCAGACTGTCAAACTCAAAAAAATAGAACAAAATGAAGAAACAGAAGAAATACATTTAGTTAATTCTAATGCTAGATGTATAACTAATTACATCTTTATATGAAAGAAAGTGAGATAGTAATGTTTTTTTATGTCACAAGAATGTTATGCCTTTGTAATGTTCAATGTCACAATGTTAAGTTCAAATCAATATGTCTCAGAGCCGACTGTGCCTTAGTGTCACCTCAGCCCTCACATCGGACTTTCAGTGTCTGAATCAGCAGATACTGAAACAACTCTAGAAGTCAGACTAACATTACTTTCACACTGAGAGCAGCCGGTTCCAACTGTTGTTTCCAAGAAAGAAAACTGCATCTGAGGCCCCTTTCATGCATGCACTACAACTCTAAACGCATTTAGACTTTATTTTGTTGTTTTTTCTGGGAATCTAGGAAAAGTGATCAGCTGATCAATACGTTTTGTACGTTTGTCTGAAGTTGCAGTTGCAGTTTCTATGAGAAAAAAAGTTTGAATCATGACCTGCAGCAATATATTTTCACCAAAAGTTATATGCATTTAGCACAACATACCTTTAATGTAGGGCTGCACAATTAATACAATTTTAATCGTGATCACGATTTTGGCAGCCACGATTAAATTAACCTGATTGTCGGCGATATTTCCATTTCAAAATGCGGCTCTCCCGCATATCTCATCAAGCACTTTCTACACCAGTAGTCCACCAACCACCAGGGTACAGGGCGGTTTTTCGCCCCTGAAAAAAGCCTGGTTGGTGATTGGATAGAACGCTAAGCAGGATGTGACGTAGTACTCGACGCCACAACAACACGCGTCGTTTGTAAAAGCAGGCGAAGCAGTGTTGCCAACTTATCGACTTTGTTGCTATATTTAGCGACTTTTCGGATCCCCTTAGCGACTATTTTTCAAAAAAAGAGACAACAAATCCAGCGAATTTTTTGGGCGTTAAAAGCAGTGCAATAAAAATACAGATGTTTTCCCTAACATGATGAATAATCGTGATCACAATATTGATCAAAATAGTCGTGATTATCATTTTGGCCAAAATCGTGCAGCCCTACTTTAACGCTAAAATTCGAACAATCGAACATGGCAAAGAATTAAATGTTAAATCTGCGGTTGCTGTTAATACCAACAGCGTGTCCTGCCGCACTGTCAGTGAACTGCTGTTCTTTGATAATGCAAAAATGGAACTAGCAGATGTTTAAGGTTTCTTAACCAAGTGACAGAAAAGCATCTTTCAGGATTTCATTATCACGTTACAAGAAAGAAATAAACAATTCATTATTCCCCCTTTTGGCTTCAATTCATTACCAATATTATCACTGATCCTAAAGCTAAAAAGGAATCAAATATATTTACCTACTTTTCGGCCGCGTAGAAACTGTGATACAAATCAACTACATACAGTATAAACCACTGTTTTAGCTGTAAAATTGTTGTAAAATTTTCCCAACCTTTGGTAACCATAGTGTTTTTTTTTAACCTAAGGAGTCTGCAATTTAGCATGAAGGTCAAGTGAGTGGATTCATGTGCAAATGTACACTGTTAAACCCAACTTGTTGTTTCAACTTAAATATTTGAGTGTCCATGCAGTGAAAGAATTTTATGTCAAGACAACAAAGACTTTAACTCAAAGAAGTTAACTCAAATGAATCTTGCTATTTGACTCAATATTTTCAGTTAAATTACTTTTTGCAAAAATCTTTGTTGTATTGAAAAGGAAAAATTAGTAATGATAACAAACAAGCAACATTGGGTTTTACAGTCGCAGCTATTGTGAATTTGTGGTTGTTTAAAAACACAGTGAAAGATAAAGCTACAGATAATTCAGAGAGCCCAGACCTATGTGTAAATATGTGTGTGTTCGCCCTGTAATTCAGATTCCCTTAAAAATGAAATGGATTCTTTCTTGGTCTATGCTACATCCTATCACCAAGTTTCATGAAAATCGGGCCAGTAGTTTTTCTGTAATCCTACTGACAAAAAGCAAACCAGTAGATAAACAAAGCCGAAAACAGTCTTCTTGGCGGTAATAAATGGAACACAAGAAAAATCCCAAATGTTAACTTTGCCTAAATGCCACCATTTGAGCCACTTTGTCATCCATAGGTGGACCATTGGTAAAGTCTTTCATTTAACTGGGTTATATTTGACATACAGCACTTTGACTACTGGTGTTGCATTTGAGTTAATTGTAAATGTTAACGATGTGAAGTTGACATGAATTTGACATGAAGTGCCTGGCTACTCTTTCATAACTTTTTAATAAAGGGACAGTCCACTCAAAACACATTAACTTTAGTGCCTGTCTTATATTTTTCTTTCAAAGTGTCTCTGCAGGTTGTTTTTATGTTGTGAACAAGGCATGAACCAACCAATCGGATGTAGAGGTGGTAATTTATAAATAAAGCTGTGTGATTTAAACTGCAGGTGTCTGGAAACTTATTGATGCAATAATGATGTTATGACCAAAGTTAGGTGATCACAACAACATGATGCCATCATGTTCTTTTGGCCAAATTATGGCCAAAGTGTTACAAGCTATTGCAGGTGTCCATGATACTGGAAGTAAAAGTCTGTCTCATTTTAGGGACTCACAGTTTGGTTGGACATGAAACTCTCCTGGTTAAATCAGCAGAATAAAACATAGACAAAATAAAGTGGACATAAAACTTGAAAGTGAGAAGTCACGACTACAAAGTATATGGCCATCACAACATATCGATTGTTACATCACTCCAGGAGAGTCCTGAGCTTCTTCACAAACACTGAAAATGTGGGAATAAAGGATGAGGTGAAACAATTCTGGAACCTGCAGTCCCTTCGCAGCTTCATGAAGTATAATTGCTATCCACTGCTATGCAGATGAGACTCTAATTTACGTTTAACAACTGTTAGTCAGCTGAACATGGTCCAGCAGACTAATCAAGCCAATTATTTAAGTAGATAACTTAAGTAAATGTTACAAAAGCTGTATTTTCACTGCATTTTATAGGATGTCTCTACTGAACTTGACTCTTCCTTTCTGGGTTTTCCGCCAAAGTTGTGGAGAGTACCTGGTACCTTGTACTATTTTTTGGTATGTAGTATGTTTTATGTTACAAGCAGTATATTTTATTGTTACTTTTAATGTAAGTCTTCTACTTTTGTTAAAACCAGAAATAACTTGCTATAAGGCTCTGGGTTTGTCAGATATATTTGTCAGATATTAGAGTCATTTGGGAGCATAATATAGCGGCGTGCGTGTGTAAGAAAAACGTGCACTATACATCAAGCTGTGGGCAGTCACATTTCTGGTTTGCAGAATGTTTAAATACGCCCTGACACAGAGAGAAAAACTCAGAGAACACAGGGCTTTATTGGAGATGGGGCACACAGTGTGTCTGATAATAAAGAAAACGAAAAGGAACATCGACATGCTTTTTGATTCATTTTCTGGTAGTAAGGTAGTAATTCCGCTACAGGTACCACCTCCGTTGAGGTTCCATGCAACTGAGCTGATATAGACGGTGGAGATAACACTGCAGACCACTGATTGGTCAGAGAGAAGTGTAACCATTGCAACGTGGGACATCCTGCCAACCCACCATTTTTAAATGGCAAAACTTACCTCTGTTGTGTCTTGTCAAGTGTAGTGTAAATCCGTTGATAATATATATGTAATATAAGAAATTAATGCATGACTGCATGACCTGGCACAAGGTAAGATTTCAGTTTTTATGGGAAAGGAAAAACTCATTAAACAAGTCAGGTTAGCATATCCAAAGCGGATGCTCTGGTTGATACGGTAACATTAGAATAGGAACCTGACCTCCCAAGTGTGCTCTTATATCAAAAGTGGAACCTAACAGGAAATAACAGGACATTGAACTTAAGTTACACAGAAATAATGACGCACGAACCTAAAAACTAAAGAAGAAACACAGGGTGTTGTCTCTCTGTGTTGTTCTGACATTTGGATTTGTCTGCCACCTTTGGCATCTGTATCTGTTCTTGATACCTACAATAAATCCCACACAAGGCTGTAATTCGAATCTACCTGGTCGTCAAGTGTTTTTCTTTAAAGATTTTCTGACATAAGTTTGTTAATTTTATTCATGTTCATGTTTAGTGTTTCATATTTTATGTCATGCCTTAGTTTAGTTTGATGTTTAGTCCTTTGTTGTCATAAGCACTTTAGGTTTAGTTTGTCACTCATGTCTAGTCTCGTCATGCACTTTGTGTTTTATTTTGTACTTATCTTCTCCCTCTCGTTTCAGACCCTGATTTCCTCCCTTTGTGTGATTTCCCGCCGCTGTAATTGTCTACCCCGCCCCTGATTGGTTTCACCTGTCTTCCCCTACCTCATGTGTAAATAGTCCTTGTCTCCCTTTGTCTTGCTGCCAGTTCGTCTTGTTCAGTATGTTTTGTCTTGTCAATGCCCCAGCCAGGTTTTTCTTGTTATCAGGTTTGTTAGTGATTTTAGTTTGTTGATATTTTGATCCTCCAAGTGATCGCTTTTCTTAATTTGTACTTTGAACCTCGTTGTGAGTGAATTTTTTGTTTGATTGCATTCTTATCAAGTAAAGACTTTTGTTATACCTTCTATTGTCTGTGAGTCGTGCATTTGAATCCACCAGTTTCGTGTCTGAGGTCGTTACACCTCTATAGCAACTGAAATTTTTGTATATTCACTCGACCCAGGGTTTAAAAAAAAAAAAATAGCATCCCGCACTTACAGCTTACCCCGGAATTCCACTGAATGCGTTACGACTCCGAAACGGGTCCGTCCGCGTATCTCCGCAGTCCATCAACACACACTGGATCCGTCTGTGTCCAGCTGTCGCGGAGAGCGGAGTCCCGAGGACGCACTAGATCTCACAAATTCACGCGTAATCAAGTGATATAACCGGAGACAAATCCAGCGACTACGTCTTAACAAGTGCTAACGAGGTCTGCTGGCTTGTTAACAAGAGCCTCTTGTTAAAAGGCCGGCCAACCTCGTTAGCGGCAGTTCGCTACAGTTAGCTCTGTAACAGTACAGTGTGTATGTGCTGCTGCTGCAGGAGGTGTTCACTTAGCGATCTCTGTTCGTTTACAACAAGCACCGGATAATCTGTGTACAGTTAGTGATGTCGTTAATTCACAATCACTATGTTTATGATCAGCGGAGACTCTGTGCATAATTAGCCATGCTGCTTTCAGCTGCTGACACCTCCGGAGTCTCTAAATCCCTCTGGGGGCTAACTTGTAGTGGAGACACACAGAATGAGCGGTGTCAGTGGGGTGAAAAGACGAGTGAAAACCTCTAACCTGTTGACTTCTGGTCTGTCCCCGCCCATCATGACGTCTTCAAGTTGTGAAATACGATCCGCCGTGAACCCGAGGTATTTTATTTTGAAAATATACCGCATGTTTTATTTTGTGTCTGTGCACGACTTCCTGCCCCGAACGATCTGCTCTGTGCTGAATTGATGCGCAGTGCTCAGTCGTCTGTCAAAAATAGAAGCTCTGCACAAGTGTTGCGAGGGCTGACGGATGTTTTTGTTTTGAGACAGTTTGCCATGGTAACAACTTGTCAATCACCACGTAGTCATGCCCTAAAACAGACAGCTGTGGAAAATGACAAGGACCAAAAGTGAGTCAAGTGAAGTTGAAAACACGTTATAAATATCTGTTAGCTAAATACATGGAAGACATAGTCTGTACACAAGAAAAGACTTTAGAGTTAGAGTTGTTGCTTGCTCCATACTGAAATGTTGGCTCAACCACAGACTGTATGCAGACAGCATTTTGGCCATCACCATATTGCTTTTTTGTAACCATGGGAGCCAGAAGCTAACCCTAATGCTAGCTAGCTGCCAATCGTTATTTAGAATGAATGTTCAACTCTTCAGTTTTTTATTCAGTCCAACTGAACACTCTTTTAAGACCAAAATGTTCAAGTTACCTCTGATGGAGTGAAAACACACTGTGAATGTTCTAAGATGGATTTACAAATTGCACTGTGGTAGTAACCTGTCAACCGGTGTACCCTTGCCCCAAATCCTCCCCGGCCTTCTGGTCTATTTGACTCTAAATAGGACCATAATTTACTAAATGAACATCATGCTGTACTGAAGAAGACATGAAACCATAAACTCATTATAAGAATGTTTACTTAGGTCAGAATTAAGTCAGAAGTAGAGTCATTTTCAATTAACTCGCATACAAATGGACTTCTTTTTGCAGTCAGTGGAGTCGCCCCCTGCTGGACATTAGGAATAATGTAGGTTTAAGGCGCCTCTACATTGTGTTCTATTTTCATACCTGAAAGTTGCTGCTTGGGAGAAATATAACATAGCTAAACTAAAGTCTAAAACTTGGTAAAAAAACCTAATATTAAATAAAAAAAATATCTGATCAAAGATAAGATCATGAACATGTGAGTTACAAACGAATGGACTCAGATATTGGCTTCAGCAGCAACACGAAGGCCCAAACACTGAATTAAGCTTTTAATGGATGAAAAAAACCCCACACCCAACAGGATACATTAGTTCCATGTAAAAAAAAAAGGAAAAAGATTTAGAGGAACCCATTTAAGCTTTTTATTTTCTGTCTGTCATGAGGTTTTAAATGGTGTAAAGGAACCCTTCCTCCCTGTGAAGAGGAGCGAGGAGGATTTTCCCTCAGCAGAGCTGCTGCACCGCATATCAATGACCTCACTACTGTCCCGTAGCCATGGGAAACCAGCCCAAATTCACGTGTGAGAAAGAACACACACACACACACACACACACGCACACACACACACACACACACACACACGCACACACACACACACAGAGTTCTGTTAATTTAGAAACTCAAACTCTTTTCTAATCAATGTGAGTCTCGTTCTTCCCTCCGTCCAGTCTTTGCCTGGTTACCCACAGCAACACATGAAGGGGATTTACACATTTAAAGGACTGTTAGGAAAATAATGTTTTCTATCCTGCAGAGGACAGACAGAAGACAGATGGTCAGTCAGGACGGTAGAAGACAATGTAAAAAATGGTCTATTTTGTCTGTTTTTTACTCTTCCTGTATATACCACTTAAAAATGTTTACCATGCCATAACTTTTTTCAACACAACCTCATCTACACTCACCGGCCACTTCATTAGGTACACCTTGCTAGTACCAGGTTGGACCCCCTTTTGCCTTCAAAACTGCATGAATTCTTTGTGGCATACCTTCAACAAGGTGCTGGAAACATTTCTTTAAGATTGTGGTTCATATTGATAGCATGGTATGCTATTAATGATAGCATCAGAGAGTTGCTGCAGATATGTCGGCTGCACATCCATGATGTGAATCTCCAGTTCCACCACATCACAAAGGTGTTCTATTGGATTGAGATCTGGTGACTGTGGAGGCCATCGGAGTACAGTGAACTCATTGACTACGCTTACATAACACAACACGATTTTATCAAAACCTTCAGTCAAAACAACACTATCAACAGCATCTTGGTATTTCTACCAGTCAGGTCTGTCCTCACGTGGGAGTTGTTAGAATTACATGACATGCAGAATATCTTGTTCTATATTTTCATACTAAATAGATTTGACCTTATCTCCGTTTTACTTGGCCTATGATCATCAAACAGAAACTGGCATGGAGTTTCGAGCCAGTACTGGCTACACGCTGCTTCGTTTTTACAGCGTGATGTTATCAATAAGTCATGTGATCTGATCATGCCGGCGTGTTAAAGAAGTGTTAAAGAAAACACACTGGTGGGTCAAAGGTCAATCACATCTGAACCATATTATTATTACAATATAACCAGTTATTATCAGTCTGATAGTTTTAAGTCTGAAGTCTTCGAAAGTCAAAAAGTTTGGCATACTAACCGATCATTTTGACTTGTTTTGTCTCTCTTGATATTTAATCTACTTGCGGGAACTTGAGTTGAAAGAAAAAAATTAAGTTTAATGTAATTTGGGTAAAGCAACCTTTTAAAAAACTGATTTTAGACAGAGAGAGAGATTGATGGAGAGCTGGAGGAACAGAGTGTTTCAGGAGGTTGGTGATGTTGTTCTCATTAGTAGTGATGAGAGTTCGCCCCTCTGATACAAACTACTGAACAAACCGCCTCTGTTCACTAATGAAGCCACACACACACACACACACACGGAGGCGACTAGACCTGCATTGGTCATGCGAGAACGTCTCTGGGACAGACTGGATGGGAACCAACTGCAGGCTGCAGTTATGTAACTGGAAGGTCACAGGTTCGAGTCCCACATCTATCCATAAGGTGGGTGTTTGTTTCATAACCACTTTTCACTTATTGGGCTTTAATTGGGGTTGGTCTGAATTTAGATCTTACCAGAATAAAAAAACCAGGAACCTTTTTAAAGTTATAAAGGGCTTTACATGGTTGAAACATGGTTGAAGGGAGAAAATTTGGATTAGCGATTTTCTTGTCTTCGCGACCACTCAAAGCGATTTCCACTACAAACATCGCTCATTCACACACACATTCATTCTGGTGGCCGAGGCTTCCCTACATTAGCCTGGGTATACCCATGCTGCCTTGCACGCTCGATTTTGTTTCGAACTGCATGGCGCCATGGTGTCCATGGTCGATTCTTAGCCCTGTTTTAGGGATCCAATCACAGAACGGGGAGGGACGACAAGACGATGATGCTTACTATTGGACAGGCGGAAACTTGTAGTTTTCTTACGGATTCAACATGGCTGCAGCAGACGCGAAGCTCTCTTTGGATCTAGCTATAGACAGTGTTCTAGATAGTTTAGAGCGAAAGTTTATTTTAAAAGAAAAACGTTTGGCTTTACACTCCTTTATCACCACCAAAAAGGATGTTTTAGCCTTGCTTCCAACAGGATTTGGCAAAAGCCTAATCTACCAACTAGCCCCGTTAGTAGCTAAGCTAATGGGGTTTAGCGAGACCCCGGTCGTTGTGGTCATCTTGCCATTGATCGCCTTGATGGAGGACCAGATAAAGGAGGCAGCCCAACTCGGTATCTCCGCGGCACAGCTGGATCCCGAGGAAGGGAATGCAATCAAGCGTTGCCGATACCAGGTTCTATTTGGCAGTCCTGAGGCCTGGCTGAGCGATATGATTGGTTAAGAGATAGACTTTCGTAGCGCCCAATAAACGGCTCTGGATGATCGTAAACCACGCCTCTACGGAAAAATTAATAGGTGGTCTCCAGACTATATCTCGTTTGTGATATAGTCTGGCGTCAGCCAGGCTAACCCTACATAGTGCCACCTGCCACTTCATTCATACTGTAATTTGGGGTTCAGTATCTTGCCCAAGGATACTTCGACAAGTAGACAATCCCTGACTGCCATGGGCAGGGATTGAACCACCGACCTTCCGGTCAACGGGTGTGACCGCAGTGACCGCCCAATAACTAAATGCCTCTGGCCATTCATATTGAATAGGGGTCTGATCAGTTGTGACATGTTTATATTTACAATTGGATAATAATAGAAAAAAATATATTAAAAAAAATGTCTAAACATTGTATTCTTTGGAAAACATTTGAGTTTCTGTATTATTTTGTGTTTTAGCCCCAATAACAGAATCCAATGCAAAGTTCTAAACATTCTATCAGAAATTAACTACACAAAATTAAGTTTATTCTGATGTTAAATTGTTATTGTTGTTATACATGTAATATGTCATTATAAAGCTCTCCTCCTCTTTGTGATGGAACTATACATAGGCACATCAGATATGATATATATGAAGTTGAAGTTATTTAGAAGAGCATTTGCAGAGGCATTCAAAATTTTGCCATTCTATCACAGCATTGGGGGTCAAAGGTTACATTTTTTTATGTTTGCAGACTTGTTTAAAAACCAAGAAACCCCAAAATGTGTTGTCAATATGGGCTTGAAGGCTACATGTATGATATCTATAAACATCCACATCAGTTGATGGTACATTTAAATTCTTACTTTAGAAATGCTTGGAAAAGAAACCCAGAGGTTATATTTATGCTTTAAAGTTGGTATTTCTAAACTCATTATGCAGAAAGGATATTTCATATTATTGAATTTGATTGATGTATCATTTTAATGCTGCAGCTGGTAAAGGTCAACAACTATTTTGTGGTTTACGACCCCTGCAGACACAGACAGACAGACAGACAGACAGACAGACAGACAGACACTTGCTTTACTTTGTTGATTTAGAATAAAAATCGCCTTTTGGAATAAACATGCTAATAAACATTTTAATGTTGTACGATACGAATGCTTTGGACAAAAAGCGTCAGCTAAATGACATGTAATGTAATGTAACCATATGCCAACCTCATCTATGAAAATAATTCCAAATTCCTTTAACCCATACTAAATATGAATATGGTAATTTGATCATAATTAAGTTAATTATTAATTAGTATTCCAAATTGATAGTTTAGCAACTTTATGAGACTGATTAAGTGAATCTTTTCTCTGTTTTAGAGTGGTGCCCCACTTGAGAGATGACTGAGTAAATCAGGTCATATAATTTATTGTTATTAATAGTTATTGATGATAATTATTAACAACCATGAGACCCACAGATGTGTCGGTCAAGTTCATCCTTAAATAATTGATATCCTTATGGGAGGGATAGCATTTATGATAACACCCTTTTTCACATTAATGGTACTCTGGCCTTAGGCATCCTATAACTGTAAGAGCCCACCTGTGCAAGGTATCATTTATTTGTAATAAGGCATTCTAAAATACACGTATTATGCACTGGAAGCGCTGGTCTTAAAAACACTTCTTTGGGACAAACAAAGTCCTGGTTAGTTGGTGGCATCCAGCACCCTTCCCGCTCACCCAACAGTGGGCCTACAGACTTTAAACATGACATCAGACACGTAAAATGTACAGTCCCTCAGTTCTCACTTTACACAATAAAAGCCCTCGAAATACTGCATAAAATATTATATAATATATAATACCAGAGGAAACTCAAATTCACTCAAAACATTAAGACGAAAAATCAATCAAATAACAGTCGGGCTGATCAACAGCTGACCTCAGACCGACTGCCATCTGCTGCTCTGGGTCAACGGGATCCCAATACCTGATCCTCTACCTGCACAGATAGATTCAAATGTTTTAGGGAACAAAGGTTGCAACTGCTGGAAATTTGCATCGCTGCTGGTGTGAGTAGTATTTCACCGAAATGAATATTTCAAAACCCCTGATGTTTGAAGTAGGCGGCAACCTACGTGTCTGAGCAGGGAGGCCAACCCGGAAGTGCCTTAAGCTGCATTCTACCAAAAATTCCAGCAAGGGGCGCTAAGTTTGGCTGCAGAAAAAATTCTGTCCATTCATTTCAGTGCAAAATGAGAAAAATTCTCACTTGATATATTACCTCAGAATTTTTTTTTAGGACAACACTATGGTCTCAATCGCTAGTAAAAAATCTTCTTCAAGACAATTTCATGTTAATAGTTCGAATAATGGCCCCATTTAGAAGAAAATAGAAGATAAAGAATCATATGATTTGGGGCGGGGCTACCTTTGATTGACAGGTCACTAACAAGGCGAGCCGTCATCAGGAGAGAAGCAGAACAATGTGTATCCACGGCAACGTGTCAATAAAGTTATATATAATGTTAAAGATATAAAAAAGGACGTTTACTGGTTTGGTCTCATAACTTTGACCCTTTCACTGTATTTTCACTTAATGACAGTAAAAATGTCTTGTTCAGCGTTTGGTTGGACTAACAGACACTCCAAGGAGTCGCTGTTCAGTTTTATGAGGTAAGTAGTGTACATTTCGTTTTTTGCTAGCCAAAACTAACATCCCAGTTAATGCTCCAGCTAATGCTAACATGAATTAGCAACAGCTTCTCTCAGTCAGGTTGAGGTGTAGAGAGGCTGTAGTCAGTGATCAGATCCCTCTCCTCCTCCACAGTCCAGATATGGTCTGCTCCCCGTATCGGAAACAAGATGGCGACCAGTGTAACGCTGAACTGGATGCTTCCAACGGGCCACAAACCAACGGGTGACGTCATCATCCCTATGTCCATTATTTATATACAGTCTATGGTTTGAAGGCCTTAAAGGGATAGTTCAGGATTTGACAGTATGTTGTATGACATACTTGTCAGTGGATGCAAAGCTATTAGTTTACTTGCCACATTAATGATTTTTGAAATTTCAACTAAATGTCCAAAATCCAGAACTAACCCTTTAACGAAGAACATTTTCCAAAATGTTGAAAACTTTAAATCGAAATCATCAGGAGAATTTGGAAAACCTCACTTTGAATTCTTTACATTAAACTCTGTCTGTGTGAAAGTTTAACACAAGTGTTGAAACTCTCACACACCGTGTGAATCCCGTGAACATGAAGCACCACTTGTCCACAAGTGTGTGTGTGCAACTCAGCCCTCTCATCAGCAGCACATTGTGACTGAATGGAGAGCGACAAGGGTGTGTGTGTGTGTGTGTGTGTGTGCGTGTATTTCCCTGAGCTCAATGAACACAAACTAATCTGACCTGAATGTCTCACACACACACACACACACACACACACACACACACACACAGAGAGAGAGAAAACCAGGAGCACAATGTTGGTTTTGTTCTGTGAGAAAACTGATGAGGGAAGGAGTGAGTTTGGATGAGGGGGGGTTACTGTTGCCATGACAACGACCATAGGGTCCCCGATGGAGAGCTAGGTTGACTCTCACTGGGAGCGAACACACACACACACACACACACACACCACACACACAGACACAGACACACACACACACTGGTGGGACCACCTTGTACTGCAGACAGGAAACACTGAGGCCTGCTTCTTTGTTGATTGGTATAAAAGTAGATACACACACACACACGCACTGTCACTTCACTCTGTGAAAGAAAAGTTTTACCCACTTGTTGACGAGCAGCACAGAGAGGAGGGAGGGCGTGAGGACGGACGGAGCTTTTATCAGTGCGATCACGTTAACGCCAAATGACCAGCTTCTATTTTTTCCTCCTTTCGCTTTCTTTACTTCTTTTTTTGTCCGTCTGCTTTTCAATCTCTGAGAAAGCAGAGGTTTTTCTCTCCTCTAAACTGTCAATTAGCCACCAAAAAAAAAAAAAAACCTGAATGATCAGAGCGTTTCTCTTCTCTTTAAGTACAAATTCACAGTTTTTGTACTCGAGTATTTCTATTTTGTACAACTTTATTCTTTTAATTGCACTAAATCTCAGAGGTAAATATTGAACTTTTTACTGCACTACATTAGTCTGACAACTTAAGTTACTTACTGTCTGGTGAAAACCACGTATCTCCAGATGTTTGGGATAAACTGATGGATGACGTAAAAACAGCTGTGCAGCAAATTTATTTAGCTATTTAAAAGATATTTCAAGGTACTTTTTTAAAAGGTTTTTAGGTTTAATATGATTTATATATATCACATTTTTGTACATTACAAAATATATTTAGGTCAATATGATTCTTTTTTTAAAGGTTTTAAAAAATATATTTTTGATTTCATTATGTTTACAATTTTTTAGGTCATCATGAAAAAAACCCTTCTAGGATCAGGTGTAAAAGCCCTTGTCACAAAGCTAAAACTAGGTTTTCAGACAGAATTAATTTGTTTTTCTTTTTCGTTATATTAGAGTCATACTTAGGTCAAGTCAAAATTATGAGATATGACTTAATATACCTCAAAAGTGTGGCAGTATAATGAAAAAAGTCACCTTTTTTTCAGCAATAGTGCACCTGTTACTGTGGCTTGAAGATATCAAGCCCCCTCTTTGGGCAACAGCCAACATTTTGGGGCCAGCAGATATCCGGCTCATGCATAATGGATAACCAGGCCAGGACTCCTTTTTTCCCCCATGTGTCGTCATTGTTTACAGTACAGATAATAATCATTGAAAGAATTTATAAAGCGCTTTTAAAAACACTTAAAAGACGCTGAACATGAGATGGATGAGCAAATAAAATGCAAAATACAGCTCTAAAGTTTTAAAGAGGCAGTGAGAGTCAGGTGTTGTGAGGTGTTCTCTTTGGAGCGGGAGCGGGCAGTTAAGTTCTGGACATATTGTAATTTCTGGAGGCTGGTGGAGGGGAGGCCATAAAGAATAGTCCAGTCTGCAGGTTATGAAGAGAAAGAGACAACGTCTTGGTGATGTTCTTGATGTGTGATTTGAAAGAGAGAGTTGGATCCAGGGTGATGCTGAAGCATAGACTGTATAAATAATGGACGTAGTGACCGTGACGTCACCCGTTGGTTTGTGGCCCGTTGGAAGCATCCAGTTCAGCGTTACACTCGTCGCCATCTTGTTTCCGATACGGGGAGCAGACCATATCTGGACTGTGGAGGAGGAGAGGGATCTGATCACTGACTACAGCCTCTCTACACCTCAACCTGACTGAGAGAAGCTGCTGCTAATTCATGTTAGCATTAATTGGAGCATTAACTGGGATGTTAGTTTTGGCTAGCAAAAAACAAAAACAAAATGTATGTTACTGACCTCAGAAAACTGAACAGCGACTCCTTGGAGTGTCTGTTAGTCCAACCAAACGCTGAACAAGACATTTTTACTGAACAAAACGTTCAAATAAACTGTCATTAAGTGAAAATACAGTGAAAGGGTCAAAGTTATGAGACCAAACCGCTAAACATCCTTTTTAAAATCTATTTAACGTTATATATAACTTTATTGACATGTTGCCGTGGTTACACATTGTTCTGCGTCTCTCCTGATGACAGCTTGCCTTGTTAGCCCCCTGTCAATCAAAGGTAGCCACGCCCCAAATCATACAATTCTTTATCTTCTATTTTCTTCTAAATGGGGCCATTATTTACACTATCAACATCAAATTGTCTTCAAGAAGATTTTGTAGTAGTGATTGAGGCCATAGTGTTGTCCTAAAAAAAAATAGTAGTAAGTCAAGTGAGAAGTTTTCTCATTTTGCATTGAAATTAATGGACAGAAATGTTTTTGCAGCCAAACTTAGCGCCCCCTGCTGGAATTTTCGGTGGAATGCAGCTTAAGGCACTTCCTGGTTTGCCTCCCTGCTCAGACCAGGAGGTTGCCGCCTGTGCTGAGGTTTTGGATCGAGGGGGAGGGAATGACTGTGTGTCCATCAATGCTGAGTGAGAAGTCCTGGGAAGAAGGGAGGCGGGGTTTGGGGCCAATGTTAATGATTTCTGTTTCATTGCGGTTAAGTTTGAGGAAGTTGCTGTTATGTCAGTGAGCCAGTGTGTGAGGGTGAACAGAAGGGCGGGAGTGATGTTTTTTTGGAAATGTAGAGTTAGGTATCGTCAGCGTGGCAGTGAAATTGTAGTCCATGGTGGCGTATGATGTGACCAAGGGGTGGCATGTACAAGAAAAACAGGATTGGATCACGCACCGAACCAATGTGTTCCACCTCTATTGCTAACATGGACCACCTACCTGCCCGATCAAAGTTGATTGGTCAATATTTCTCTGACAACCAAGAGACTGGAACAGAATCAAGAACTCTTGCGATACCAAAATCCTCTCCCGTTTTCCGCAGATTTAGCATTTACATGCAGATATCAGTTTATAGAGATTACATGTCTCTCAGTACATTTACATGACACTTGAAAAAAAACAATGATTGCCTTAATGCTACTCTAACTGGACAACTGAAGTGCATGTAAACGTGTTAATCCGACTGATGTCCGAGTTCTCAAATTCTGATTAAGAAACCCAGATATTGCGATTGGAAAAGTATGACAAGTCATATGCATGTATGACAAGACAACGCATGCTCCACCCCCCGCACTGGCGTATGACCCCGGAACAAAAACATCCTGGAAAGCCGGAGTCGCCGGTCAGTAGCGACGCCACAAAGTGTTGAACTGAGTTCAACCGGAAAGGGTGCCATATTAACCAGCTGAAACAACACATATCGCCACCCAGTGTTGAGGAGGACGTCACGTTCACGTCAGTTATTAGATTTTCATAGATGCATGTAAACTTGGACAAGGACAGAAGTCCTATTAAATCAAATAAAAATCAAATCAATATTACTTTATTTTCGGCTAGATCTTTTGTATCTCTCCGTCCTGCAACAGAGAGAGAGGAGCCGTCCACGCCAATATGGATTTTAAGCATAGCTCGATTAAACTGTGCATGTAAACGCACTGACTGAGAGAATCTATCCTTCAATGATATTTAGTCTGACACTGTAACTGTGTAGAAAAACTGGATTAACACTATTACAATGAACTCTACAGACTGTGAGCAGAATCAGCTGATACAAAATAGTGGATTTAGTGTTAAGTTCCACTGCTGCTGTATTAAATTCACACTTGTTCTGTGGCTTCAGAGCCGCTGACAGACTTCAGTCTGCCTGTGATGATGATGATTATGATGAACTGCTGAGCTCAGCTGCTGCTGCTGAAGAGACAAATTGGTCTAAATAAAACCCAGAGCTGACTCAACACACACTCTCACACACACACAAACACACACACACACACACACACACACTTGTAATTCTATCTTTGTGAGGACCCTCACTGGAATAGTGGATTCCCTGCCAAGGTTATAATAGTTTTGGATTTTTCATTAGTTTTGGTTTTAATTTTGTTGTGAATTTTTGTTTTCAAATTCATTTCGTTTTAATTAGTTTTTAGAGTGAGTTTGCGAGTTTTACTTTAGAAATGTCCTCACTTTGTAAAAATGTCCTCACTCTATTGGTTAAAAACGTGTTCTGGTCCTCACTATGTAGGAAGTACAAGAACACACACAAACACACACACACACACACACACACACACACACACAGATCACAACAGAACACCACACTAACACGGACAAAACACACACGACTTCAGTGGAAACACTGATGATGGTGTGTGTGTGTGTGTGTGTGTGTGCTTCCCCCTGCTGTCTCATCAGTCACACTGCAGCTCTGAATCATTCTGACACTTGAATGTTGGATTAACTTGATAAAAAAGCTTCACAAACATGAGTGCAACACAAATACAGATTCTTTCTTTTTTAACAGCCACAGCTATGTTTTATCTTGAATTGATGTAAAAAAACAAAACCCCACAATAAATGTATGTATGATATTGCAGACAAATATGTTAACACCAATACACCACAGGAAATCTTGGTGTCTAACTGTAGTGAAGCTGAAGTAAATCAGTTTATCCTAGCCTTTGTTAGAAGGCAGGTTTTATCTGATACTATAATGGTGAAGTTATATGCTAATAAACTCAGAATTTAATTGAATTATCCATTCAGGACATTAATAAATTAAATTTCATCACCATTGTGTTGTTTTCTTTGACAAGTGGATGTTTTTGATTCAGTTTTGGTATCAAATCAAATAACTGTTAAGTTTTCTGAAAAATTATATTGTAAACATTACTAATTAGAGCCCGACAAATATATGGACTGACAGATTTTTTTTTTACACAATATATATTGCAGAAAACTTGCTTGCTGAACTGACTGAAACTGAACAGTAATGATGTTAATTTATCTATTTATTTTATTACCATTTATTCTTTATTTTCTCAGTTATCATTTTTAAAATTGGCTGCAAATGTCATACATTGTTTGTATAATAATGTTAAGTTTATATTTGATAAAGTTGCTCTCTGGGTTTATTCGCAGTGGGATGAAAAATCAGTGCGCAGTCCACATAAAAAACAGAAAATTTTCATTCCAGCTCAAAAAATTCTGTATCAGCCACCATATCAGTTATCTATGAATTTCCACCTGTGAAGTCGGTATCAAAAATCCCATATTGGACACACATTGGTAACCATATTCATATATTTTGGACATGCCCTAAACTGACAAAAATCTGGGATGAGGTTTTTGATGCACTTGGAAAAGTGTTCCAGAAAAGTTTTAATAAAGATCCCAAGATGGTTATGTTTGGACTTATACCAATTACATAACTGGAAGGGGGAAAAATATCATTGACAAATATTACTGATTTCAGCTCTTAAATGTATTACTGTTAAATGGTTAAAACCCAACCCCCCCAAGGTGGGCGCCAAAGATCCAAGATCGCGAAGCCCTCTTGATTTTAAGGGATGTAATAAATCTAATGTGTTAAATATAGATGAGTCAGCATTTAATTCATTAGTGGGACAAACACAACTAAATAAGGGCTACATTAAACGTTTATTCATTTATTTAAATAGAAAAATCACTATAGAAATGTTTAAAAATAAAGGCTATATCGCGAGAATAAGGACATGTGTAACATCCCTCCTGCAGTATACACAGGTAACCTCACCTAGCAGTAACCTCCCCTAGCGGTAACCTTACCTAGCGGTAACCTCACCTAGTGGTAACCTCACCTAACGGTAACCTCACCTAGCGGTAACCTCACCTAGAGGTAATCTCCCCTAGCGGTAACCTCCCCTAGCGGTAATCTCACCTAGCGGTAACCTCCCCTAGTGGTAATCTCACCTAGCGGTAACCTCACCTAGCGGTAACCTCACCTAGCGGTAACCTCCCCTAGCGGTAACCTCGCTTAAGAACAGAAACACAGAGCTAATGGAAAAATGGCGAAGTGTCAGGGAGACGAAAATGCTGAATATCTCAAAAAGAAAAAGAGGGTACCATCACCTGCCATGACCATATTAATGCAATAAAAGTCATGTTATCTTTATTTTACTTTATTTCACTTCATTTATTTTTATTTATTTCCATTTACACAGTTTATTTAATTACTTATTGTTTGTTTGTGTTACTTTTGTTTAACCATATCATTTTTACATATTTGACCTGATGCATATGCTTTAATGCTGTATTAAGCAGATCACAAATGAAAAACAGCAGACTTAATGTGAATTTGTATATATATGTCTGTATAAGCTTCAAAAATTGAAATAAAATTGAAGTTAAAAATCCCATATTGTTCAGGCTCTATTGATAATACATTTAATATCATTAATAAGTCAAAACAAATAGAAGGAAGGCCTGATGTTGTTTCTTCATAGTATTTAATTAGTATCATACACAAGCATGTTTCTATTAAAACACATATCAACTGAATCAAACAATAATGTACAAACAGGTTCAAACTGACCGACCGTCTCCGCACTTTTTCTGCGCACACAAACGTTGACACGAAAATCACGATTTCGCCGCCAAAAACCACGAGGTCAGCAACAGAACGAGAGAAATCCAGTCAGAAAGCTGCAACAGATTTTGTTCGAATTGTTCAAATCTCTTTCAAGGGATGGTGCCAAAATTTAAGAAATAAAGTCAACTCTTGTGATGAATTTGGACATTAAGTTAAGACCGGATTGGATAAGATTGACTTTAAACTTGAAACGGTTTGTGATGCTATACGTTCTGTCTGGATTTTGTCATATTTTGGCTGCCGACTCCGCAGAAATCCTCAGTTATAACTGCACAGGATGACCATAAAAACATCTCACATCCTGTACAGTTTCAGTTTGTGCGTGCAGGATCACAGGACATTACTCGAGTATTTGCCATAAAAAGCTCGGGTCAAACTTTACATCACAATGACCGTATTCCAGTGTGGAAGAAAAGTACTGTAAGCACACTGTGATCCTACTCAGACAGAAAGAAACATGTGAAAAGCATAATGTCGTCTGTTTTATTGCACTGTTTTTAGTACATTTCATGTTGTGTACTTATATTACCTTTCTGTAGGGTAATACTCAGGGTGACACACTGGATTAAGGCCATTTTATTGGTAAGGTTGCACCAAAATAACCATTTATCTTCATCAGGTCCCACAAATATACAATCCCTGCCCTCAAGCATGCAAACAGAAGAGACCAGAGCCAATCAGAACAAGGCTGCAGGGGAGATTTCAAGGCTTACACATTCAACCTGTGCAGGAAATACCAAAAGGTGTTTCCAAAGACTTTTAAATACACCTGGAAGGCTGGTAAACTAGTCAAAGTGGCTGGTGAATCTCAGAGTTTACCAGTGAACCAGGAAACAACTTCAGCTTTAATCGGTCCCTTCGGTTGTCCAGTTTGATCCCAACCTATTCTATTTTTCTGGATTTAAATGAAGAAAATAAGGCGTTTTTTTGACCGCAGAGATTCCTTAAAAATTGATTTAGAAAACCACGGCGCATGATCGAGCGGGTGACGTTTAAAGATCAGTATGGTAATGATTAGGTGCTTGACTGATCGCTGAATGGTGCATGAAATCTGGTTTCAGACGCTGTACGTGGGCTAGTCCACAATCATGACTTCAAACAGCAACAGACTAGTTTGGTCAAGCTCTGGTTGACTCTTTATGCAACTACATCTGAGTGCAAAACCATGAGGTGTTTGAAAGTGTGCTCTGTTAACCCCATTTGTGACGTCATCATGCCAAAATGTTCTATCCCGATATGTCATTTCATATCTCAATAACAATATATATCACGTTATTGCATGTTTTTGGGTAATTCTAGAAATAAAAAGTCCATATGTGTGAATGAAATACTTGACTTTAAGTATCTTCTCAGTGATAAGAACATAAAACTTTGTCCGATTGAGGCAAATATTGCCGTAACACAGTTCGGCTGTGACATGGCATTAGAAGAAAATATAGAAAACTATATTTTTGGCAATATATATTGTCATCTTGCCCATCAATTTTTTGCCATTAGACATGTTCAAACAAGACTTCAGTCTGCTTCAAACTATCATTTTTGAAGCAGACTGAACCTTTTTGGGGTCTAGATGTCTAAACTACAACATCCCTGTTTCAAATCCCTGTTAACTCTGCTGGGTGTTGTTAAAATATACATTAAGCTGAGACATGACTTTGAAATTCCCTCTGCAATCTGGCCCGTCTGATGGCATCAATAACTAATAATCACTGTGCTGGCTGATCAACAGATCAATACAACTCCTCACTTGTTCAGGAAAGACCAGAACCTGAAACCTGGAGCAGCTAGAGAACAAATTGAGCCACTTGAAGCGGAGGAGATTCAGTTTTTACTTCTTGAAATGACACGTCCAATGTGTGCGACTTGTGCTTGTTGTTGTTTATAATCAGGGAGTTACTGGGCCTTCTGGTGACTCTAGCTTACTCACACAGCTCCTTCAGACGTTCTTTAGTAATAAGCAGCTTTCCACTGGCGGGTCAAAGAGGGCTGATTAGCAGCTGTAGCAACGATGCAGGAAACTAAATATTGTAATCTCTTACATTTCTGCCTCGAAGATTTAGCCGATCAACACCTCTACGCTGCTACAGATCCTTCCATGCATCCACGAAAATGTTAAGCAAATCAAGTAAGCATTATTCATGATAAATTAAGCACATATTTGAAATCTGAAGACTACATTTGATTGGTTACCATTGTAATAAGAGAAGAAATCCAAAAGTTTCACAATTTGATGTCTAATTAAACCTCAGAAATCATCAGAATCACAGATATGACTCCAATAAGAAGACTGAATATTTTTTTTAGCATATATTCAGTTTTATCTTGAAGTTTTCACCATTGTTTTGAGCTATTTTATCCGCTTTTGAATCCATTGTATTCCGCCTCTATAAACCACCTTAACGCAATGTTTGCCATGACATGTTGGCATCATTTTTTCAGCATAACCTCACCTATATGACCTGATAATTAGAGTATGAAAATTGTGAATAATTTTAAATGTTGTTATTGTGAATACAGGTTGCAAATATAACATATAAGAGGTAAAATGAGGATAACATCTGGTTATATTTCTATACTCAATAAATTTGACCATATCTCTGGTTGAACTCCGGAAAACCATCATAAAAAAACAAAAAACTGTAGTAAAGTTTCAAGCCATTACTTTAGAGGGAAGTTGACAACAGGGCTCCACTCCAGAGTGTTAAAACCATTAATGGAAAATTAATTTAGCTTTTTGTGGTCTTATATGACAGTTAGCTGAATATCTTTGGGTTGGGATTGGTTGAAAACCATTCTGAAGGCATCACCTTTGGCACCAGGAACGTGTGATGGGATTTCAGCACATTAAACAACTCATTAGAGTATTAAAGTATTCAGTTGATTCATCAATACTGTAAAGACTTTTTCGTTTCTTCCTTCATAAAACAGGCAGAGCGAGAACATTTCTAACATGGACTGTGAACTGAGGGAGTACTTGGGTCAACTAAAAGCCACACTGACCCTGTTTGGCCCGACAGAGTAAAGCAGAATTCATCTCCCACATACACTGGTGACAGTTTGACCACCTTCAAACAAGACAACCTCAGCACAGAACAACACACAGACAGGTAACGTTTCTTCCATTTCCTGTTTGTTCTGCGGTCTGATCGGCTGCTGCAGGACCAGGAAGTGTCCCAACGTGATGTGAACCAATAGGAGAGCAGAGCTGACCACCAACAGGTAAACATAAGTAGTGTGAATGTAGTGCGAGGATGCAGGCATAATGCTAACGGTGATCTTAATACCAAGGTACGAGATAACATTTTGGGCGAAACTTTGGACGAAAACTTTTTGATCCGATTTTCACTTCATTTCTCATTTCATCACTATATTTTCTTCAATAATTTGTATAAAGTTGCTTAAAAGACTTGCTGTTTTGTTACAGTCAATGCTGTGTTTTTAAACATTAAAGTGGACTACTAGCTAGCTAGCTAAAGGTTTAACCCTTTGATGCACAACATGGGTCTAAAGTGACCCGACTAAGTTTTTATATTCTATGTCTTTACAATAAATTAATTTCATAATTCAGTATTCCAGGTTTTTCTCAATTAACTTGTTTTTGATCATCATACATCCTAATTTCTTGTTTTCATTTCTTACTTTTTGAATTAAAAAGCCCTTTTTGTATCACTACGCTTCTAATGCACAAGGTAATTTTTGACCCATGTGTGTCAACTTGATGTAATAATACAAAAACTATTTTTCTTCATAAAGTTTGAAAGGAGAAATGGATATAATAATCTGTTGTAATAAAAATGAATGTGTGTCATTTTTGACCCATGTTGTGCATTAGAGGGTGTTTATATGTTGTGCATCAAAGGGTTAAATACTTGAAAATATGATGCTACCATTCACCTCCAAAGCAGAAAACGTATTCCTTCACATTCACCGTGAGCTGGCGGTAAACTTAGACCAGCTACATTAGCACCAACTGATTCTATAAATAAATGGATAGAGTATATTTCCTTCAGCAAAGTAAAAAATCTGCTTTTACAGGGTTTAACATAAATACAAACATTCAATAAACACTGCTTTGTGTGGAAGTTTATGGCAACCAATATTAACATTTCATAAACTGTCTTAAATTTTTAAGTTGCAAAATAATTTTGAGTGTACTCCTGCAATAACACGGACAAAATAATAATTAAACTAAATGTGAAAAGGACCTTTTTAAATGGTCAGAAAATATACAGCCTTCAAATTTAAAATAAATAGCAAGTTGAAGTTTTGAATCTGAACTTTGTCCTGATTTTAGCTTATTTATAATGATAATAACATTTCTATAATATCAGGATTCTCCAGGTCTTTTTTCTAAAACTGAAGAACATAAAAGAGAGCTTTTTATTTTTTAATTTCTTTAGAAATGAGCTAAAACCAGGATGTGATTTAAAAACAAAGTCAAAGTCCAGTTTGCTGTTTAATTTTCAAGTTTCAGTTGCACATTTTCTACCAGTTTCACAATTAATTTCTTTACCAGTATGGCAGTGTTAATTGGTCAGTACTAGAGCTGCAACAATTATTTGATTAATCGAACAATAATCGAATATTAAGTTAATCGTCAACTATTTTGATAATGGAATAATTGGTTTGAGCAGGTTTTTTTTAAAGACAATAAGTTCAAATTCTCTGATTTCAGCTTCTTCAATGTGAATATTTCTGGTTTCTTTGTTTCTTTATGACAATAAACTGAATATCTCTTTGGTTTGTGGACAAACAAGAGATTTGAGGACGTTATCTTGTGGTATCGGAAACACTGATATTTTTCAAAATTTTATTGACCAAACAACTAATCGATTAATCGTTTAATTAATTAATCGACAGATTAATCGATAATGAAAATAATCGCTAGTTGCAGCCCTAGTCAGTGCACTGGAAAATATTTTCACTGAATAGAATATTTTTATTTTTTCAAACATTAAAATAATTATTTGACTGTGACATTTAATTCTGTGCATATCATATGCAAAAAAAAGCATAATTATTTTAAATATAAATTCTTGTATTTGATATATGTAGCCACAGACTTTAGATTTTTAGATTTATGTTGCCATCATGTGGACATTTCCTGTCAGTGTAGATATTATGAAGCTGCAGATGATGAACAACATTTGTTGAGATTCTGAAATTAGTTTCTCATAAACATGAGAAAACAAATCCAAAATGTGTTTGGTTGTCACTCCGGAGGCATCGAGAGGAAAATAAAGTGATGACAACTTTTAAATGATTGGATTTTAAAATAAACATTTAATATGTGGGAGTTTTAATTAATTACAATCGCTCCATTTTATCCGGCATGATGTGTGAACGGTGCATTTGATCACGTGACACCCCGGGTCCAATCAGCAGACGTCTCAGAGCAGAAAACACTGAACTCCGGCTCAAATCCAGAGCAAAAAAAAAAAAAAAAAGAAACCAATAAAAAACAATAATATAAAACATATAAGAAATAAAAAGCTTATTACAGAGATATGAACAGAAACAACGACATCTCTCCTTCTCCAGTTAGAGTACCACTTCCTTAAATCTGGACAGACCAGGTTATGTCACAATAAGAAGATTATTAACATTATTCTCATTATTAATATCTTACAAAACCAAAAATCAACAGTGCAATAAAAAGGTTTTCGATCCCTCGCTCGGCAGGAAAGCGAGAGAGACGGCGAAAAAGGGGCGGGGCTTGGCGACAAAAGGAGAGAGGAAGGAGGTTTAACATCCAAAAATAAGGAAGGAAGGAAGGAAGGAAGGAAGGATAGAGGGAACAGAGGAGGACAAGCAGTTTACAACAGACGAGGGAGGAAGAGGGGCTTCTCAGGATTATATAAATGTAAAATAATGGAGGTGTGGATGGATGGATGATGTGGAGGTAGAGAGGAAGGAGAAAAGGGAGGAATGAGAATCAACAGAGGAGGAAAAAGAAGAAATGATGAAGGCAGATTTGTGGTTACTGGCTAAGAGGTGACGGAGGTCGAGGAGGAGGGGGAGGAGAGGATCATGGGAAAACTGGATCCACACAACAAGCTCCAGCTAACCAGCTAACAATGCTAAGTGTGTCTGTATGTCCTTGTTTTTTAAGCTTATGTTAATAATATTTAAATTTAAAATTTCAAGTTATCCTGGAGGCTGTTGTGAGGATCTTAAAGATGCACTGAAACCACGTTTCTGTTCACTAAACTTTCACCCAGATGACAAAAACACTGGTTTTTCAGGAGTATTTTTCTAGCGGGGAAATTTTCCCGATAAGTTAAATTCTGTAATTTGGGTGAAACGAGCCGTTACCTGCTGTACAAATAAAGCTGTAGATGTAGCCCGTGAAACCCCTTTGTAGAGCAGCATCAGTCAGGTTAAATGTCAGGAAATATGACCGCAGCATTTTCTGGAAATTCTCGCCAAAACCCTCCCATTTCCCAAGAAAAATACTTTGTAAAGTGTATGTGCTTCTGTGCTGGTGTACTGAAGACTTCTGTACCGTATGTTTTAATGCGATTTCCACTCCGAGAAGAAGGTTCTCGTTGCTTTTTCCACTTTAAAAGATGAAACTTCACTGCCACATAAGCTCATAAATATGAAGAAAAACATCAGTAAGTTAGAGGACATAGATTTCATAAATCTGATTAATCATCAGCAGTTCTGTGTTTAAAATCAGCGAGAAATCCCAGAAAAGATTTGATATATTTGTGGTGAATAACCATATAAAAACCCCTTCATGAGCTGATGGAGGCGTTCGTCTACAAGAGGAAACAGGAAGATGATCAGGAGGCTTTGGTTTTGGTTTCTGACATGATCTACCTGCTTTATAGACTCAGACTTTATTTAATCATTAAATAAAAATGAGGTATCAGTGCATCCTAGGGTGGGGTGGGGGGGTAACTGGGGACAGGAGGAGGTGTTAGTACAGGGAATGGGAGATGGAACTGGGATTAAGGGGTAATGAAGTAAAGTTTTCTTTTAAGAGGGAGGGGGGTTTGATCAAAGAGCAAGTGTGTGTGTGTTAGGACAGGTGGGCGTGGCCTGTTCTGTTGGGGGGCGTGTCTGTTCTCAGGAACTCCTCTTAGTCCGGGAGTGTTGGATCAACCACTGAAGAGTGATGTCTGCAAAGAGAGACGGACGTGATGTCAGCACAGGAAGAGTGTGTGTGTGTGTGTGTTCTTGTACTTCCTACATAATGAGGACCGGATCACGTTTTTAACCAACAGAGTGAGGACATTTTTGCAAAGTGAGGACATTTTGGCTGGTCCTCACTTCTTTTTTTTTTTATTTAAGACTTTGTTTTAGGGTTAAGGTTACAAAAAAATGACAATTAACTGAAACTGTATTGTGTGGTTACTAGGGTTGTCAAAAGTATCGATACTAAAACGTTGTATCCGGATACGATACTCATTTTCAAAAGTATCGAGTATCTGAAGCTTGTTATCATAGTTGCAGTTTCTGTTATTTATTATTAGTATTTAACCTGTGGTTCTGTTAATTTTGACATGTTGCATTTTTCTTTTTAATAAAAATATTTCTGTTAAATTTTGGGGTCTTTGTTTTTATCCTGGTGGTATCAAAAATGGTATCGAGCATCGAGTTGAAAATTTTAGTATCGTGACAACCCTAGTGGTTACAAAACTAACTAAAAATGTCTTTCATTTTCATCTTTGTCAACTTTTTTCATACGTAATGAAGATGGATAAGGCAAAGGAAATAAAGGCAAAATTTATTGTGACTTCGTTTAATCTCCCACCCAACAAATACTTCATTACAAAAACTAAAACTAACACTAAAACTAAAGCATTTCAAAAAATAAATACTAAACTAAAACTAGCAAACTCACTCTAAAAACACGAAATTAAAACTAAAACTAATGAAAATCAAAAACTATTATAATCTGCAAGGGACTCCACTATTCCAATGAGGGTCCTCACAAAGATAGAAGTACAAGAAAGTGTGTGTGTATGTGTGTGTGTGTGTGTGGACAGAAACAGAGTGAAAGAGAATAAAACGGTGAACTAACAGTAAAGTGTAGTGTAGTCGACATCACTAGAAACTGAGGCTGCTTGACAGAAATCATCAGCACAATTATTTGGCTCAATAATGAGATCCTGATTATTTAAAGTAGATTTAAAGATTATTTAAAGCATTTTAAAGTAAAGTTACTTTTTGACATGGAAACATCATGCATCTATTAAACTTTTTACACAAAAACATGTCTTTTAACAGCTGATTTTCTAGAACTTTAAATGGAGAAACTTTCGTGAACAAGCACTTCTTAAACTTAGTAAAAATGTATATATTTGATCTGTAACTGTGAAAGTTTAGCCCTGTGCTTATGTAGAGGCAAAGCAGCATATTTGATTTGATTTTGATTTTTCATAGATATACACTACCGGTCAAAAGTTTTAGAACACCCCAATTTTTCCAGTTTTTTATTGAAATTCAAGCAGTTCAAGTCAAATGAACAGCTTGAAAGGGTACAAAGGTAAGTGGTGAACTGCCAGAGGTAAATAAAAAAAGGTAAGCTTAACCAACACTGAAAAATAATGTACATTTCAGAATTATACAAGTAGGCCTTTTTCAGGGAACAAGAAATGGGTTAACAACTTAACTCTATGGAGTCTTGGGCTATTTTGTCCATTTTTGAATTCTTTTCATGTCTTTGTAAGTCATTTTGTGTCTTTTTTTGGTCATTTTGTGTCTTTTTTTAGTCCTTTAGTTCAACATAAAATGTGATTTTGAATCTTTTTTTTTAACTTTCAAAACACTATCATGCTCAATCAAGAATTTTAAATGTTGCAAATGTGCATTAATTTCAGAGTACACTGAGACATTAAACTGCATAATTTTCAATTAAATTCTGGAAAAGTTGGTGTGTTCTAAAACTTTTGACCAGTAGTGTATATAGAGATAGATATATATCTGCAGCTCTCTCAGCCAGTGAGAGAGTGGTCCGGTGGTGTGTAGCATTTATGTCGGATCTGATGTAAATCAGACGATGCTTCGGTTATTTAGTGATATCCACGCAGTCGTGGTTTTGAAACAAAATCCAGCGTCCTCTTTTTAAATTTTGTTTCTTTAAATGCTTATTGTTACAGGAAACGTGACTTTTTTGGTCTCATGGTGAAGTTGGTGATAGAACAGTTTATGTCAATTTTGTGTTTTGGATTCCACTGTCACGATTTCCATCATGCAGTGAAAATGTTTTTCTTAAAACACAGAGACAAGTACTAATACCAATCTAAGCTTTATTTTTAGATGAATGAATTTAATATATTTAAAGACTTTCTAAAGATCAATTGGAAACCTGTTTTTGCCAATATCAGTCTGGATAACAACCTTCAGTTTATGGGATTGGGAATGTATATTTATTATGACCACATATGTGTGAATTGTTTGTGTGTGTGTGTGTGTGTGTGTGTGTGTGTGTGTGTGTGTGTGTTAGAGCTGGGCGATATATCGATATAAAAGATACATTGATATATTTTTAAATGTGATATGGAATTAGACAATATCACATATATTGATATAGTTCAAATTTGCACTGGGATCGGCTTTTATTTAAGATATTTTTTTATTTAAATGTGCACTTTATGGAGCTTTGATTTTTTAAAAAGTACTTCTGTTATATAGTATTATGTTCACTTAAATAAACGGTTTCAATAAAACTACTTGTGACATGTCATATTTGACTCTGACTGAACATTTGCTCTCACTTTGTGATAAAAACACCGGGATATATATCGTATATCGATATTCAGCCTAAATATATCAGGATATGACTTTTGGTCCATATCGCCCAGCCCTAGTGTGTGTGTGTGTGTGTGTGTGTGTGTGTGTGTGTGTGTGTGTGTGTGTGTGTGTGTGTCGTACCGATGTTGTCTTTCTCCTTGCAGGAGATGGAGTAACAGCAGATCTCTCTGTCCTGGATGGCCGACAGGTTCCTGATTACAAACACACACAGAGTTAATCATGGAGTCAAAGTGGCTCATATTAATGTGCTGCAGCACATTGATGAGAAAACTCTCATCAGGTCTGAGTCAGAGGGAGTACTTACATCCTCTCTATGAGCTCCTTCTCATCCAGAGCTCCTGGGAGGTCCCTCTTATTACCCAGGACCAAAACCTGCAGACACACAGGAGGAATAAACAGCATTAGAGAATAAAACAGCTGTCAGTCACAGTGTTCCAGACACAAACCTTGTTATGCAGCAGCAGCAGCAGCAGCAGACATCTTTAAATGCATACATCTGATTTTAACTTTGGTTCTGCCTGAGACAATATTTCATCACTCCCAGAGGGCTGCAGACATCAGTGGAAGCACAAATATACCTTTGAAGATGCAACTGGTGCTGAACAACAGATAGAAATATAAAGTTCACACATGTTTTGGTCCTGTCCCCGTCTGCAAGTTTACTGGACAGCTATTTTTAAACATCTTGCAGAAGCACTAAACATTAAGTTGACACCTTGTGCAGAATTGGCCATCTTTGGAGTATTATCAGACCCTCAAACAGTTAGGAAGAAGTTTAAGGATAGTATCGCCTTTGCATCTTTATTGGCACGTAGAAGAATTTTGTTGGATTGGAAGTCGCCATTTGCCCCCAAAGCTTCCCTTTGGCTTAAGGACCTCATGCTGTATTTAGACCTGGAGAAAATTAAATATAATCTGAGGGGAACGCCTGAAAAATGTGTTTCTGTTTGGGGCTGTATGATTAGTTACATAGCTAAATTGAAGACACTACAGGATAAATAAAATGCTCACCTCTGACGATTAACCTCTCACCATATTTAATTTCTCTCTCTGCCTCATTTCAACCCATGGACAATGCTATATCTCTGTATGTTGTTGTTTTTCATGTACTCATTTATTTTTCTGCTCATGGTAAAAAAGAAGGATGTGTATTATTTCTAATTTTCTCTGATTTGTAACAAGACTATATAGGACTGGGAGGGGGGAGGAGGGGAAAAGGGGTTGTTTTTTGTTTTTGGAAAAAGAAAAAAAGTCTTTATTTCTCACTGTATGTACTTTTGCCTGTCGAATGAATAAAAACATAAAAAAAAAAAAGAAATATAAAGTTATACCCACATGCTCTGTGATAAAACCAAATATGTACATCCTTCTTAACTTACATTCATACTTTGTTTTATTTATCTGTGCCATCTACATTGGATTATATTATTTAAGGTAGCCTCAACTGAAACGGACAGAATGACAGAGATGTCACATTTAATCTGCAATTATATGTATCCAGTCATGGAAAAAAATGATTAGACCACACTTGTTTTCATCAATTTCTTCAGCTGAACGCGTGAACACTAATTGACGTTCATAACAAACTTAACATGACACTTAATCTGAAATAAATAAAGTTGGAATTATTTTGTTTATGAGACAGACGACCAGGGGAAGGCGAAAAACGTTAAGTCTATTAGTAAGGAATGCTACAAAGTGGGAGCTAGGAATTAAATGTGACTATAATAGACAGCGTTAATTCCCAGTAAGTGTGTGTGCTTGTTTCTGCTCAGCATCAGTGTGGTTTGTAGTGTTCTTACAGGAATTCCCTGCAGCTGCGGTTTGTCCAGCAGGTTGTGGAGTTCATTCTTGGAGGCTTCGATTTTCTCTGGATCTGCTGCGTCCACCATGTAGCTGCGACAGGAAGGAAATACCGTGAATACTTTCTAAAAAACACATTGCAAAAGTTTAATCTAAACAAGTCATCCAATATTAGAAATATTTCAGCATCATAGAAAACTCTTGGTTCAGTTTTTGTGGCACTCCGTCCTGCTGAACTGTACTTTAAAACTATTTCTGCATGTGTTTTGACTGTGCTGTTTCGTGTTTTCTCTCTACTCCGTTTTGTGTTTTCTCTGTACTCTGTTTTGTGTTTTCTCTACTCTGTTTTGTGTTTTCTCTGTACTCTGTTTTGTTTTCTCTACTCTGTTTTGTGTTTTCTCTGTACTCTGTTTTGTGTTTTCTCTGTACTCTGTTTTGTGTTTTCTCTGTACTCTGTTTTGTGTTTTCTCTGTACTCTGTTTTCTCTGTACTCTGTTGTGTTTTCTCTCTACTCTGTTTCGCGTTTTCTCTGTACTCTGTTTCGCGTTTTCTCTGTACTCTGTTTCGCGTTTTCTCTGTACTCTGTTTCGCGTTTTCTCTGTACTCTGTTGTGTTTTCTCTGTACTCTGTTTCGTGTTTTCTCTGTACTCTGTTTCGTGTTTTCTCTGTACTCTGTTTCGTGTTTTCTCTGTATTCTGTTTCGTGTTTTCTCTGTACTCTGTTTCGTGTTTTCTCTGTACTCTGTTGTGTTTTCTCTGTACTCTGTTGTGTTTTCTCTGTACTCTGTTGTGTTTTCTCTGTACTCTGTTGTGTTTTCTCTGTACTCTGTTGTGTTTTCTCTGTACTCTGTTGTGTTTTCTCTGTACTCTGTTGTGTTTTCTCTGTACTCTGTTGTGTTTTCTCTGTACTCTGTTGTGTTTTCTCTGTACTCTGTTTTGTGTTTTCTCTGTACTCTGTTTTCTCTGTACTCTGTTTTCTCTGTACTCTGTTGTGTTTTCTCTCTACTCTGTTTCGCGTTTTCTCTGTACTCTGTTTCGCGTTTTCTCTGTACTCTGTTTCGCGTTTTCTCTGTACTCTGTTTCGCGTTTTCTCTGTACTCTGTTGTGTTTTCTCTGTACTCTGTTTCGTGTTTTCTCTGTACTCTGTTTCGTGTTTTCTCTGTACTCTGTTGTGTTTTCTCTGTACTCTGTTTCGTGTTTTCTCTGTACTCTGTTTCGTGTTTTCTCTGTACTCTGTTTCGTGTTTTCTCTGTACTCTGTTTCGTGTTTTCTCTGTACTCTGTTTCGTGTTTTCTCTGTACTCTGTTTCGTGTTTTCTCTGTACTCCGTTTTGTTCTCTCTGTACCGTTTTGTGTTTTCTCTGTACCGTTTTGTGTTTTCTCTGTACTCTGTTGTGTTTTCTCTGTACTCTGTTGTGTTTTCTCTGTACTCTGTTGTGTTTTCTCTGTACTCTGTTGTGTTTTCTCTGTACTCTGTTGTGTTTTCTCTGTACTCTGTTGTGTTTTCTCTGTAC